>NC_059111.1:99740180-99837680 GCF_020740685.1 Jaculus jaculus | reverse complement strand
AGTTACACAGTGAGTCCAAAGTCAGCCTGGTATATACAGTGAAGATGTTTTGGGTAAAATGATATAGCTCACTGGCAGGGTGAATGCTTAGCATGTACCAGACCCTGCATTCGACACACGACACCACCCCCCCCCCACAAAACAAATATTTCAGAATAACACTTAATTATCTTGGGAAAATAGTGACAGTATTATGTGAAGCAGAGAATAAAAATGTCTATATTCAGTATAATTCCATTTCTGCAATATATGCACCCCCACAGGAAAAGAAATGTAAGTGACCTATCAAACTGAGAGCTGTGAAGGCAGACCTGGTGGCCCATGCCTGGAATCTTAGCACTTGGGAAAGTGAGGCAGGAGAATCACAAGTTCTAGGTGAGCCTATGCTACAGAGACACCTGTCACAAACAAACCAAAAGCTATGAGCATCAGTTATATCTACGGTGTATAATTTTTGGTGGTTTTATGTTTTTTGTTTACACTTCCCTTGGCTGTCAAATTTTCTAGAATAAATATGCAATATCATATAATCAAGGAATAAAATCAGGTTGGTTCATTTTTAAGTTTAACTAAAAACTTATTTATTGGGCTGGAGAGATGGCTTAGTGGTTAAGCGCTTGCCTGTGAAGCCTAAGGACCCCAGTTCGAGCCTCGCTTCCCCAGGTCCCACGTTAGCCAGATGCACAAGGGGGCGCATGTGTCTGGAGTTTGTTTGCAGAGGCTGGAAACCCTGGCGCGCCCATTTTCTCTCTCTCCCTCCATCTGTTTTTCTGTGTCTGTCGCTCTCAAATAAATAAATAAATAAATATTAAAAAAAAATTATTTATTTATTTATTTGAGAGAGTGAGAGAGAGGCAGAGAGAAAGAGAATGGGCGTGCCAGAGCCTCCAGCCACTGCAAACGAACTCCAGACGCATGTGCCCCCTGGTGCATCTGGCTTACATGGGTCCTGGGGAATCGAACTGAGGTCCTTTGGCTTTGCAAGCAAATGCTCAACTGCTAAGCCATCTCTCCAGCCCCAATTAAAATTTTTTTGTTTTGTTTTGTTTTTCAAGGTAGGTTCTCACTCTAGCCCAGGCTGACCTGGAATTCACTATGGAGTCTCAGGGTGGCCTCAAACTCATGGTGATCCTCCTACCTCTGCATCCTGAGTGCCGGGATTAAAGGTATGTGGCACCATGCCTGGCTTAATTATTTTATTCGTGTGTGTTTGTGTGTGTTGTGTGTAAGTATGGGCACTCACATGCCACAGCTCAGGCGTGGAGGTCACAGGGCCGCTTTGCTATGTCCTGCTGTTCCGCTTGCTGACCCGGGGTTTCTCTCAATATTGTCTGTTGTGAGAGCTGCGATAAGGAAGCCCACCATGGCTTCAGACGTGTTTGTTTTTTTTTTTTTTTTTTTGAGGCAGGGTCTCACTCTAGCTCAGGCTGACCTGGAGCTCACTCTGTAACCAGGCTTGCCTGGAGTTCATGGTGATTCTCCTACTTCAGCTTCCTGAGTGCTGGGATTAAAGATGTACACCACCATAGCTGGCTAGCTTCAGACTTCTTAAAAAAAAATATTTATTTATTTATGAGAGAAGGAGATAGAAAGACAGAATGGGTGCACCAGGGCCTCCAGCCACTGCATACAAACTCCAGACACATGTGCCCCCTTATGCATCTGGCTTACGTGGGTCCTGGAGAATCGAAACTCATTAACCGCTAAGCCATTTCTCCAGCCCCCAAGTTAGTACAGTTTTTTTTTTTTTGTTGTTGTTGTTGATTTAATTTATTTATTTGACAGTGACAGACAGAGAGAAAAAGAGGCAGATAAAGAGACAGAGAGAGAGAGACAGAGAATGGGCACGCCAGGGTCTCCAGCCACTGCAAATGAACTCCAGGTGCGTGTGCCCCCTTGTACATCTGGCTAACGTGTGTCCTGGAAAATTGAGCCTCAAACCAGGGTCCTTAGGCTTCAAAGGCAGGCACTTAACTGCTAAGCCATCTCTCCAGCCCGTTAGTAGAGATTTTTTTTAAAAGCAGTTCACAAGAAAGCAATACAACCACAATTGAGGATATAGGCCACATTTTTCAGCGTCTGCTCTTTATTGCCTGGGAAAACTTTTCAATTGTTTGATGAGAGTCTTCTATTTAAGTGGAAAAAAAAATCTGAAGTTTCTAGTGTATGTCAAAGTGTCATCAATTAAAAAAAAATCTTTGTTCTTGAGGTGTTAGAGGTTTATAACAGATCATACCAACATGTGTGGGACATATAAAGACTGGAAACAAGACAGAAAAGCAAAAAGAAAAAATAAATCACAGACCATCAGATTTAATTCCTCATCTGGTAATTCCATCAGAAGGAGTGGTATATTATGGTTTTGTATTGTTACCTGCTTCTCAAGGTTGTAACTTGGACTCTGTTTAATGTCTCAAGGGACTAGTTTCTTACCAGTTTGTGTGTGCATGAGTGCGTGCATGTGTGGGTTCATGTGTGGTGCATATAGATTTGGAAGCTAGAGATCAGCATTGAGTGTCTTCCTTAATCATTCTCACCTTTTTTTGTTCTTTTGTTTTGAAAATATTTTACTTATTTATTTAAAGGTGGGAGGAGAGAATGGACACGCCAGGGCCTCTAGCCACTTCAAAGAAACTCCAGATGCATGTGCCACCTTGTGTATCTGGCTAACATGGGACCTGGGGAGTTGAACTGGGGTCCTTTGGCTCTGCAGGCAAATGCCTTAATCATTCAGTCATTTGTCCAACCCTAACACTTTTTAAAAAAAATTATTTTGTTTTTGTTTGACAGAGAGAGAGGGGAAGAGAGAGAGAGGGAGGGAGGGAGAGAATGGGCGCACCAGGGTCTCCAGCCAATGCAAACGAACTCCAGATGTGTGCACCCCCTTTTGCATCTGGCTAATGTGGGTCCTGGGGAATAGAATCCAGGTCCTCTGGTTTTGCAGGCAAATGCCTTAACTACTAAGCCATCCCTCCAGCCTACACCTTTTTTTTTTTTTTAAACCCACTGAGTTAAATTAGGGTTGCATGCCCAAGGGTCTCTCACCAGCTTTTTAAAGTTAAATTTATTTAAGAGTTGGAGAGCATGGGTGTGCCAGAGCCTCCGGCCACTGCATATGAACTCCAAATGCATGTGCCACCTTGTGAATCTGGCTTATGTGGGTCCTGGGGAACCGAGCCTGGGGCCCTAGGCTTCGGCTTCCCAGGCAAGCGCCTTAACTGCTAAGCCACCTCTCCAGCCCTCTCACCCGTTTTTAAAGCAGCCATGTCTGCTGTGGGATGGTTTCGTTGCATACGTTAGGGAGTTACTACAACATCAGCCTGGTAAGGGCATCTTAAGGTGAAGTTAACCGGCAATTAAATGGGAAGATCTTGTCAGCCCCACAACCCCGTGATTGGCAGGTTTGAGCTCACTATAGTTCTTCGTCTTATCATTTGTCCAAGCTGTTTCTGTTGGCACAACAATGCTTGTGGTCAGGTTCATTTTTATTTACTAAGCAGAGCTGTGTGTTCTCAAAGAGTAACTTTGAGCTGAGGTTTGGGGGGGGAAATAAGGTTTATGTTTATAATAAACAGCCAGATTTTCCCTTCCAGTTTGGTCCACACAAGACTGAAAGGCCCAGTTACGGAGTGAGGGATTGCTGGCCCATCTTCCCAACATCTAACGTCTCTCTCTGGCTGTGACCTTCTGGACTCTTCTGTGGTTTTCTTTACCTATCTGTCCCCCTCCCTCACCTTCTCTGGTCCAGGCTGTTGGCAGCCCCCCTGGGGAACCCACCCAACCTGGGTCAGCTGTGCTGCGTTTTAGGGTTCCACATGGCTACTTCCACCGTGAAACTGGAGAAGCCACATAACCTTGGCTATGATGCTGCCCTAGAGATCTAGCGGAGACTCCCTAGAGGGACGCAAAAGGTAAACTTCAGAGGTGTGATACCCTCAATCTTTTGTGGGAAGACCTTTGCTTGGGGGCCCTTAGTACTTCCTGGGGGTGATGAATGATCCCCCAGTTACCCTCAGCATGACCAAAGGAGAAGCAAAGAGCTGGGAGTTGCTCCTAAGGGAAAGGCGACAGCTATGTGTCCTGCCTGTCAGAAGGGAGAGGAGGGGAATGCTGCGAGAGGCCATCTGGAAAGCTGCAGTGATGGGGTGAACGCACCCCTCCCAAGACTCAGGGGGTTGTGGTCTGCCTCCAGCGCTGCCTCCAGTTCATGATCTAGCAGACCTTAGGCAAATCATTTCGTCTCTCTTGGGGTTCTCCTCTCCAAGGTGATCAGATTGGATGATCTCTAAATTTTCTTCCAGTGGCACAATTCTATGACACTGTAATCCATGCAAGGTATTATACAGAGATAAAATAAGCTAGTAAATTTAGCCAGGCATGGTGGAGCATGTCTTTGATCCCAGCACTTGGGAGGCAGAGGTAGGAGGATTGCTGTGAGTTTGAGGCCAGCCTGGGACTACAGAGTGAATCCCAGATTTAGCCTGGGCTAGAGTGAGACCCTACCTCAAAACAAACAAACAAAAATAATTGTTAAATTTATTTTTTTTCTGTTATTAGTAAAATAATGGTTCCATTGTGTTCGAGTACATTAAAATATATTTAAGGCCAGGCATGGTGGAAAACGCCTTTAATCCCAGCATGTGGGAGGCAGAGGTAGGAGGATCACCATGAGTTCGAGGCCACCTTGAGAATACAGAGTGAATTAATTCCAGGTCAGCCTGGACTAGAGGGAGACCCTACCTAGAAAAATCAACAAGAAAAAAGGAAAAAAAATTATATGGGCTAGAAGAGATCTGGCTTAGTGGTTAAGGCACACCAAAGAACCCAGGATCAATTCCCCAGGACCCACAGGTAAACCAGATGCGCAAGCTGGTGTATGTGTCTGGAGTTTGTTTGCCCAGCGTGTAGCACTGGCCACTTTGTATCTGGAAGACAATAGTGTAAGCATTCCTCCTCCCTTTCCTTTGGCTCTTACATCCTTCCAGCCGCCTCTTCCTTTGTTTTCTTTGAGATAGAGTCTCACAGAGCCCAGGCTGGCCTCTAATTCTCTATGTAGCCAACTTCTGATATATATTTAATACAACACTAGACCAGGACTTGGCATCCCATCTCAGGCCAATATACTTGTATATGTAGCAAACACTTTATCCACTGAGACCATTCCCAGCCACTAATGCTTCTTTTATGAGTTATTTAATTGACTTATTAGTTATTATTATTGTTGTTGTTGTTAGTGAGGAACATGGGAGTGGAAATTAAAGCACGAAACTCAGTGTAACTTAGAGTAAGCGTTATCACAGGGAAAAAGTAAATACCTGGGAGGTGCTCCTAAGTGAAAAGCAGGAGAGAGAGCATAGGTAAAAATCCACCCATGGAAAACTCTGGAACGTCCTGTTGGCCTGGGATGAAATGCTGTTTGCTCACTCCATCTCGACTGTGGCGGACTCTGTGAAGTGGCCAGATAAGAGGCGTGAGCCCTTCTCTGAAGAAAAGCAGAGACACGACTAAGGTATGTTGAGGCAGATTGGGGGTTACTGCTGGGGTACAGCCCAGCCCGTGAGAGCCTCTGGGAAGGAGCGCTCTGTGTCCCGGGGCGCCATCTAGAGGACAAAAGCTGCAAACAACAGTGAGCACCCAATTGATACTGGAAGGCAGTTAAATCTCAGTCCAGTGCCTGGAGGAAGCGGGGATGTCCCGGGCAGGAAGACTCTTGCTTCCAGTATCCATAAATAATCAGACCTCTGCGTGCTGATGCATAAACTCAATGGCAGTGTTGCTTGTCAATGAATTACACTGAGGCGTGTGTGTGGAAATTGAATATCATTCTCTCTCTCTTTTTTCTTTGAGGTAGGGTCTCACTCTAGCCCAGGAGGATCTGGAACTCACTGTGTAGTCCCAGGCTGGCCTCAAACTCACAGTGATCCTTCTACCTCTGCCGCCCGAGTGCTACCATGTCTGGCTTCATTCCCTCATTTTAGCAAGCTCGCTTTCTCTGTGAGTGCATACTGTAAATTATTTTGACTGGGGAATGAGGGCTGGCCAAGAGTGCAGAAGTACCAGGCTTGAGTGCATGATCAAATTAATCATTTGAGTGAAGGTGATCTGGCTGGAATTCAGCTCAAAAAAAAAGGCATTGTTTTTAGAAAGGTCAGATTGTGACCTTTCCAGCTGGATTATGTTGGGATTAAATTCCTTGTAAGCATTTTAAAAAGCTTGCTTTCTGCTTATCCTTTTTCATTTCCTAAATGCCGATGATCTTCTGCGGATTGATCTTGTCCTCCTGAACCTTAGCATCTTCCTAATCCTGGGCTCCAGCAGAGGAGCTCATTGGAGGATCTCTGCATAGGACGGGAATGCTAACTCGAAAGGTACAGGTGAGAGCTCAGTTTTAGGGCTCAAAAGCCATTTTATAGAAAGTGCCTCACCCACCGGAGATCTTCAAGGACAAAAGTGAAGTGGCCACGTGTGGCAGTGCCTCAGATGCAGGTAGAGAGGAGAAACAGTGGCACTGGGGACTAAATATTAAAGCAATGCTCTTTTGGATGAGGATTGATTGAACTCTATGAATGCTGTTTCTCTCAAAACCAAAGCCTCATTTACCCATTATTGTCCTTCCAAGTAGTGATTGAGTTAGGGATTTTGACAGTTCCAGGCCAGCCTGGTAAAATAGTGAGTTCTAGGCCAGCAAGTCAATAACAGCAAGACCCTGTCTCAAACAAACAAACAAACAAACAAACAAAAAACAACAACAGGGAGCTGGAGAGATGACTTAGCAGTCAAGGCACTTGCCTGCGAAGCCTAAGGATCCACGTTCAACTCTCCAGATCCCACATAAGCCAGACACACAAAGATAAGGCAAGCACAAGGTTGCACATGCCCACTAGGTGGTGCAAGTGTCTGGAGTTTGATTGCGGTGGCTGAAGCCCTGGCATGCCAATTTTCTGTCTGTCTCTGTCTATTAAAAAAAACCCAAAAAACAAAAAGCAAGCCAGGCTGGAGAGATGGCTTAGCAGTTAAGTGCTTGCCTGTGAAGCCTAAGGACCCTGGTTCGAGGCTCAATTCCCCAGGACCCATGTTAGCCAGATGCACAAGGGGGCACATGTGACAGAGATTACAACCCAAATGCTACAAGGCCAGACAGCAAATGAACTCATAAAAGCATATTTGCCCATTATATGTATGGTAGGACTCTGGGAAAGCCAAGAATGGAGAATATTCCAGAAGTAAGCTGTTTTTTCGCTTGAAAAGGTTGTTACCATGCCAAAATTGAGACTTTTTCTTTTGTTTTGATATTCCAAAGAAGCCAGCAATTGCTCAATATTTAAATATTGGACACTAGATTGAGCTCAACAAATAAATGAAATGCATATATGGGCTGGATTGAGGCTAATGACTGTTCAACTGTGGCCTCTGATGCAGAGAAAGAAGGGGACCAGATGGATCCCTAAATAACACCAGCACTAGAGCAGTGGGCAGAGAATGGGAAGGGTAGGAAAGACCAAGAAAGTCACAGAACAGGAAGGGAAAGAGCAGCCTGAAGAAGCCATGGGCAAGGAGCACTTCAGAGGGGACAGTCATCAACACCATCTAGGTGGCACCTGGGTCCCTGTGGCCCACAAGCCCATCTACAGCTGTGGCGCTCCCTTGGGGCAGCAAGAGGAATTACTACCAAGGAGGAGGGACGGGATACTCAGATCATCCTAGGGTTAGGAATGAGGTCAAAGGTCTTGTGCAAAAGAATGGTGCTTGAAAAAGCTCTGTGTTGCTCAATCCCTTGAAGTTTGATAACCTCCAGTCTCTCTTCAAGAGCAAAAATGAACTTTTCTAGCTCAGCTATCCCCTGAACAAAGCTCTGATGGCTGAAGTTGGAAGCAGGTAGGAAACCAGAAAGCTTCTCCCCTTCTAAGGGATTAGCTTACAGGAAAGGACATGTAAAAACTCCAACACTATAAAGGGAAGAGAAAGGAAGGGAGGAGGGTACTTAATAGGTTGATATTGTATATATGAAAGTACAATGATTGGGATGGGGAAGTAATATGATGGAGAATGGAATTTCAAAGGGGAAAGTGTCAGGGGGGAGGGAGGGAATTACCATGGGATACTTTTTTTATAATCATGGAAAATGTTAATAAAAATTTAAAAATTAAAAAAAATATTTTTCTTAAAAAAAACCTCCAACACTAATGAGTAACGAATGCTGAAGTCTTTTTATTTGTGTCCATGCAGATATCAATATTATTATTAGCTATATCATTAACATCAGTATTTATACTAAGAGCCAGGAAAGCACTAAATACAAAATGTATAGCTTAAGATAGGCACTCTGTTCAATGTGTTTATGGACAAGTTTTGATTTATATCAAGATTGCAATCTGCTTTATTCGCTAAGCAAAATGTCACCAAATAACAACGGATCACTGCTCTTGAGAGAATGACAAAGACTGAAGGGTGATGTGTAGCTTGTCCAAGGAGGTAAAGACAATTGCATTTTGTGAAAGAGAAAGTTACTCCTCTTGACTTATAACAAGAAGAATATAGGCATTTAACATGTATATTCTCACTAATATTATGAACATAAGTTTCTAAACTCCCACAGAAGGAGAGGGATATTTAGGCCGCATGTGAACATCTAAACATTCAACTGTCTTGTCAGTTTATAAAAGACAAAAGTAGGATTCAGGGATGCCCAAGGTCATTTGATTAGCCAGTGACTGAGCCAAATTTAGAATTCATGACTCCTATGGCCGGGCATGGTAGCGCATGCCTTTAATCCCAGCACTCGGGAGGCAGAGGTGGGAGGATCACCGTGAGTTTGAGGCTATCCTGAGACTACATAGTGAATTCCAGGTCAGCCTGGGCTAGAGTGAGACCCTACCTCGATAAACCAAAATAAGTAAATAAATAAAATAATAAATGGAATTCATGACTCCTGTGTTCTCAGTTCTCTTTCCATAAATATTTCTTTTAAAAAAATATTTATTTATTTGAGAGTGACAGGGAGAAAGTGGCAGAGAGAAAGAGAAAGAGAGAGCCCCCTTGTGCATCTGGCGAATGTGGGTCCTGGAGAATCAAGCCTTGAACCGGGGTCCTTAGGCTTTATAGACAAGCATTTAACCACTAAGCCATCTCTCCAGCCCTAAATCTCTTTCTTGAATAGACTACAGGGTTAATTATCTCTTTGAAGGAAATGTCTTAAAGGAACTGATACACAAAATGTACACAGTTTGATGGTAAGTTTTTAAAAATAATTTATTTTTATTGCTTTATTTGCAAGCAGAGACAGAGGGAGAAGAGAGACAGAGAGAGAGAGAGAGAGAAAAAGAGAGAGAGAGAGAATAGGCACATCAGGGCCTGTAGCCACTGCAAATGAACTCCAGATGTATGTGCCCCTTGTGCATCTGGCTTATGAGGGTCCTGGGGAATTGAACCTGGGTCCTTTGGCTTCACAGGCAAATGCCTTAACTGCTAAGCCTTCTCTCCGGCCCTGGGATGGCTTTTTGAAGGGATGCTCTGTTGAATATGTTTGGAAGCAAGGAAAGCAAAGTGGTAATGAGAAAAGCCCAGCATGCATGGCATTTCCTAGACAGTTATCTCCAAATCCTGATTCTCACAAGCAGATCTTCCATTTAACTCCCATCAAATGATGGAAATATTTAGGCAACATGGAAACATCAATCAGGAAAGACCTAAAAAGGTCATTTCAGCTGCAAGAGGGATGGATGTCACCTCTTCCAGATCCATAACTCCATTCCTTGCTCCTCTTTTGGACAGTTGCACAGTCAAATTTCCATCAAATAGTACCTGAGCACCCTTCGCAATGACACAAGTTTATTATGACAACTGTCTAGTCAATCAAAGCGATGTGTCTTGAAGAGGTTTCAACGGGGCTTACAGCAACCATGAGGAATAAGAGTTAGGATCTTTGGGAGGTAAAAGGACAAGTGAGGTTAACAGGCATATAAAACAAGCACTTTAAATATTCCTGAGTCAAGGGGGTAGAATCTGCATCTGGTCACATCTCATGCGGCTGAGCTGGACAGACTCCTCTGCTCCCAAGCAGTAACCCGTGTCCTGTCCACCAGCAGCTTGGCTTTCACACTGGTGCCTATTTGAGCAGCTGCCATCACACCTTCAGTGGGCACAGGACCCACCAGGGCTTAGCTAGGCAAGAATCAACTCCCCATAATTCATCTGGAGGTGTTCACAGGAAGTATTTTGAGTTTTCACACCCAAGTAGACTGTACCTTTGTCATACAGATAGGCTACCGCATTAAAGTTGACCCTGGGTCACTGCCCGTCCCAGGGATGGAGATGGGTTCCAGACCCTTCCAGGAATGAAGGTTGGTCTTGACATTCTGGAAGAAAGACCCCTTCATGTAGATGAGATAGAATCCATCACAGGTGTTGATGATCGAATTGTTTTGCACCTTCATGGTTTCATACTTGTTGAGAGGTGTGAAGAGGGAAAGTCTGTTCTTTTCACTTCTGGTAAGTTCTACTCCTATACTTTGAATTGGAGGACTCTCCACCACAGGAGTGGAGCACAGTCAGCAGATGTAGGCGAGGCATGGGACTAGCAACAGTCCCCGAATCATCCCTGAGGCCACCAGCCATAGCTTCTTCCATGTGAACCTTGACCTTGGAACATTTTGCACATCTCCATGCAGGGGCTGAACCCTTGCATCTGCGCGGCCAGAACCTGGAGGCTCACAAGTAATAGCCAGTCCACCAAAAAGCTTATTTTGATTTTACTTTTCTTTTAGACATGGTCTCATTCTAGCCCATGTTGACCTGGAACTCACTCTGTAGCCCAGACTGGCTTTGAACTCATGTTGACCCTCCTACTTCAGCTTCCCAAGTGCTGAGATTAATGTGTCACCATGCTGGGCTGCTCCTCCCTCTTTTTACTGTCCACTGTCTCTGTCTGGCCTTGAAACCTTTGGGTTCAGGTTTTATGTTCAGTCCTAGACTTCCAGCTCTTCCCCACCCCTTGTTATGGGCTGAATTGTGTCCCAACCCCTAATTCATATGTTGAAATCTTAGCTGCCAGTAATCCTGAGCGTGGCTGTATGTGGCATGGGGTCATTGTGGAGTTCACATTGGAGTAGCAGAACCTCTGACTCTTATGACTGTGTCCTTATACAGAAGACAGACTTGGAGATATGGACACAGACACTCACACGTGAGGATGAGAGAATCAAGTGATGCACCTATGAGCTAGGCGACAGCAAAGATGGCTGCATATCACCAAAGTCAGGCAAGATCTGGAGCAGAGCCTTCCTCATGGTCCTCAGAAGGGAACAATTCTGCTGATACTGGATTTCATATTTCTAGCCTCCAGAACTATGAGATACCACCTTCTGCTTTCAAGGCCACAAGTCATAGTACATCTCTGAAAACTAATCCACCCCCTGCCCTCTGTATTACTTACTGTTTGCTAGTGTTTTGGCCTCAGAGCCTCTTTATACTGTTCAAAATTGATCCAGTGTGGTGACGCATGCCTTTAATCCCAGCACTCGGGAGGCAGGAGTAGAATGATCGCCGTGAGTTCGAGGCCAGCCTGAGACTACATAGTGAATTCCAGGTCAGCCTGGGCTAGAGAGAGACTCTACCTCAAAAAAGCAGAACAGAACAAAACAAAACAAAAACAAAATTGAGATGAGGAACAAGCCAAGGATGGCCCTTGTCACCACTCCTTTTCACCATCATCTTAGAAATCCTAGCTAACGTAATAAGACAGGAGCAGGAAATAAAGGGCACAATGATTAAAAAGGAAGAAGTAAGACTGTTCTTGTTCTACTTAGATAATTCTATGTAGAAAATATGAAAGAATCAATAAAAAAATGTTACTGGAATCAGAACTTTTTTTTTCCTTTTGAGGCAAGCCAGACAGACTGAGTAAGAGAGAGAGAGAAAGAGAGAGGGAGAGAGAGAATTGGCACACCAGGGCCTCCAGTCACTGTGCTCAAACTCCAGACATTTGCACCACCTTGTGCGCGTGTGTGACCTTGAATGCTTCTGTCACCTTTGTGTGTCTGGCTTACTTGGGACCTGGAGAGTTAAATATGGGTCCTTGGCTCCACAGGTAAACGTCTTAACCACTAAGCCATCTCTCCAGCCCAAAACATTTTTTTTTTTTTTGTATAGAAAATCCTTTCCCTATATGTCCTACCAGAAGACATTTGCTTTCAGCTAGGAAGGCCAAGTACATTTTCACTGTCCTACCTCTGGGATATATTCCCTCTCAAGCCCTAGGTCACAATTTGGTTTGCTGGCACATGATCCCCTCCTTTCCACACATATCACCCCGGAGTGTTACATTAATGACCTTATGCTGATTGGATCTAGTGACAAAAGCAGTAAACTATTGTAGGCTTACTGGTAAGGCATTTACCAATCAGAAGATGAGACATAACACGTACTAAAATGGGGAGGCCTGCCTCAGTGAACTTGGGAGAGTCCTAGATGTGTGAGCATGTCACACTGTCCCTTTTAAGGTGAAAGAAAAATTGCTACATCTGATCTTTCCTACAACCAACCAAGAACGAGGCAGAATGCCTAGAGGTAATATCTTCCTCCTTTGAGGGTGTTAGTCTGTAACCCATTAACGGCCTGAAAGCTTCTAGTTTTCATTGGCCTTAAAATAAAAGAAGGCTCTGCAATAGGTCTAGGATTCTGTGAAACTATTCTGCCATTTGGGCCACAAGATCCAGCAGATTCAACAGGGTCCGAGTTGTCATGGAGCTTCGGCAGGTGCCTGAAGGTGTATTATAGTGGAGGCCCTTAAGAAGTTTGGAGCAGGGTCCTGCCATTTTCCATAGGAAAACTGCTTTCCTTTTGAGTAGCCAAGACTGACCTGAAACTCACTCATTAGCCTAGGTTGGCCTTGAACTCATATCGATCCTCCCACCTCAACCTCACAAGTGCTGGAATTATGGGCGTGAGCCAGCATGCCCAGCTTATTTTAGTTATTCAATTTATTCATTTATTTAGCAATGCCGAGGACGGAACCCAGCGCTCTGAGCTGCTTGATAAATGCTCTACCACAGCGCTCCATCCCCAGCCCTAAATTTCTTTTTTTTTCCCCCTTTCACTATTTATTGACAACTTTTGTAAATATAGAATTGTCTAGATTTACTCCCAGCAGATCTCAGCTTAAGTGATATTTCCTGAGAGGGGCCCGTCCATGATCTTACCTATACCAGCCCTCTTCCCGTGAGGCCGGCCGTTCTCACACTGCTCAATCCATAATTGACAGAGTCTGGCTAATTCAACATTTGTTTGCTGTCTTTTCCTTTCCACTTGCACATAGTGTCATAAGTCTCAGAGCTGAGGCATGCCGTGGACTCTCAGTAATGCTTTAGGGATTTAGATGTTTTCCCATCTCAGGCCTATTCCTAACAGTGCCTATCATAAACATTACCCTCGTTACATTTTGGTCGACATCTTCACATTTATTTTCTTTTTAAGGTGAGCTCTCCAAAGTGGGACCTCACTGTTAGCCAGAGACGGTACATACACTCTGCCTTCCAGGCAGCTGGTTACAGATCACAGTGCTTCCAGCATCTTGTGACCACTCTGGCCTTTGCCCCTTGATTTGGGGCTTCAGGAGAAAAACAAAAACACAACCAACACCTTAAACTAGGGCTGGGGAGATTGCTCAGTGGTTAAAGGCGCTTTCTTGCAAATCCTGCTGGCCTGGGTTTGATTCCCCAGTACCCATGTAAAGACAGATGCACAAAGTGGTGCATGTATATCTGGAGTTTATTTGCCTTTGCAAAAGGCCCTTGGCATGCTCATTTTCTATCACTCTTGCAAATAAAAATATATTTTTTAAATTCTTCAAATGTTCTCTAGATCAGGCCTGGTGGCTCACAGTTATCATACCTATAACCCCCAGTACTAGGGAGACTGAAGTTGGAGGGTCACCATGAGCTCAAGCCCAGGTTGGACCACAAGTTAGAGTTTGAGGTCAGCCTGGGCTAGAGATCCTGCCTCAAAAAAAAAAAAAAAAAAAAAAGAAAAGAAAAGAAAGAAAGAAAGAAAGAAAAAGAAAAAGAAAATTAAAGAAAAGAAAAAGGAAATCTGCCCTCCTATACTTTTTAAATATCTAACACCTTGTCATATTTTACAGACAAGGATATGCAACTCTAGGGTTATTAAACAGCTCCCAAGGATCACTCCTGGTCAATGGTGGCTTCAGCTCTAGCCTTTGCTCCTAACCATTCTCTTTATGTTCCTAGTGGTTCTGAGGCATGGGGAATTTGGAGCGCCTCCTGGGAAAGGAGAACATGGGAGGTAACCCTAACCTGGCTGGGGCTCCTCAGGCGCGCAGGGTTCACGGGAAGGGGGAGGCAGCACCAGCCACAGTGATGCCTTGCGCAGTTTTCAACCCCTATCTCGCTGTTTTGCTTTGCACATCCTGACACGGGTCTTTGGGACTTTGTCCGGTGAGTCTGGACTGGGGCAGTTCTGTCCTGGTGGGACAGGAGGGTGTGGCCAAGCTCTGCCTCTCAACAAACTCAAGCTATTCCTTTCCTACCAGGTTTTGGAATAGGCCACCTGCTCCCTCAGAGACCCAGGCCTCCCCACAACCCCTCAGGGCATTCGGTTAGAAACCCCAGCACCTTCTGAGCTGATCTTTCAAGTGGCCCACTCCCTCTCCTCCCTGGAGCTTCCTCTAGGGACGGTCCAATCTCCACAGTTCTTTTGGTTTAATTTTTTTTTGAGGTAGGGTCTCACTCTAGCCCAGACTGACCTGGAATTCACTATGGAGTCTCAGGGTGGCCTCAAACTCACAGCGATCCTCCTACCTCTGCCTCCCGAGTGCTGGGATTAAAGGCGTGTGCCACCACGCTGGGCTAAATATGTTTTTTAAAAAATATTCTTGTTTATTTGTTTGAGAGAGAGAGTATAGTCACTCCAGGCCCTCCTGTCATTGCAAACGAATTCCAAACTCATGCACCGCTTTGTGCATCTGGTCTTACTTGGGTGCTTTGAAAGCAAGTGCCTTTGACTGCTATACTATCTCCCCAGCCCCTTAAAATTGGGGGTGAGAGAGAGAGAGAGAATGAATATGCCAGGGCATATTCATATATGTGGCTGCAAACAAACTCCAGATACTTGTGCCACATGGGTACTGGGGAATTGATCCCAGCCCATCTCCCCAGCACTTTTGTGTTATTTTTAAAAAATTTTAAATTTATTTCTTATTTGAGAGAGTGAGAGGGGGAAAGAGGCAGAAAGAGAGAGAGAGAGAGAGAGAATGGGCACACCAGGGCCTTCAGCCATAGCAAACGAACTCCAGACGCATGCACCACCTTGTGCATCTGGCTTACGTGAGTCCTGGGGAATCAAACCAAGGTCCTTTGGCTTTGCAGGCAAATGCCTTAACCACTAAGCCATCTCTCCAGCCAACCCCTACCCCTTTTAAAATCTATGTTATTTATTTACTTATTTATTTGAGAGAGAAAGAGGGAGAGAGAGAGAGAGAGAGAGAGCGCGAATGGACATTCCAGGGCCTCCAGCCACTGCAAACAAACTCCGGATGCATGCATCACCTTGTGCATCTGGTTTACGTGGGTCTTGGGGAATCGAACTGGGATCCTTTGGCTTTGCAGACAAGCACCTTAACTGCTAAGCCATCTCTCCAGCCCCCCCCCTTTTAAATTAGGATCGTATTCTAGCTCAGGCTGACATGGAACACACTCTGTAGTCCAGGTTGGCCTCAAACTCACTGCACCGTACCTACCTCAACTTCCCCAGGGCTGGGATTAAAGGGGTGCACTGCCATGCCCTGTCATTTTCTACAGTTCTCAAAGTAATGGGGCCAACACGATTTCATAGGACTACTTCTAGGCTTATTAGACATGCAAATCTCAGATATCCTAGGTAGTTTGAATTCTGTGGGTGTTTAACATTTCAGGAATTTTTTGCTGAATTTGAGGCATGATTTTGAGGATGTTTGGGTCTAGGAAAGAGCCCTTATCTTGTAGATACGTGCTGGTATTTTTTGAAAAAAAAAATGTGATGAGCTAGGCGTGGCGCACGCCTTTAGTCCCAGCACTTGGGAGGCAGAGGTAGGAGGATCGCCGTGAGTTCCAGGCCACCCTGAGACTACACAGTGAATTCCAGGTCAGCCTGAGCTAGAGTGAGACCCTACCTAGGGGAAAAAAATAAATGTGTGATGTATGGAATTGCTCCCAAGTGTTTAGAGGAGGGTGGGGAAGTGGGTGGGGCCCAGGGGACAACACCCCAGTTGTTGAAGTTGAGTGATTTGTACTTGTCACTGTCTTCACTATGGCAGATACTTAAATGATGCCCATAATTGAAAAAAAAAAAATCCCCTCATTTGGGGATTCTATCTTACAGGTACTCCAGGTTTTAGAAAGTTCATTGACCTCAGGGCAGGTGGTTGCCCAGAGAGAGCAGGTCTGATTGGCTTGCTCTGCCCCCCTCAACCCTCGGGGCCAAAAAAATCGAGAGCAGAACGGCAGTCCTCAGTGGGAAAAGACGAACTCTGCATTTATTCCCAGCTCTCTCCTTGGGCCACACACACAGGGCACAAAGCTCAATTTTATGTGCTGGGTTTTTCTAAGGACTCGCCTGTCCGCCTCTGTAAGTATAGAATCAGCCTGGAAAATACTTAATAGGAACGGGGAATGTGATAGGGTTTTTTTTTTTCCTGCAAAACTACTTCTCAATGTTATTTTATTCTTTTTGTGCGGTTCTAAAGATCTAACCCAGGGTGTCCACCATTCAGCCACACCCCATCTCAGTCTGGAGACTGCCAAGAGTGTCTTGGTTTGCTTTGGGGGTGGGGGGGGGCACACTTGGACTTCTCTGCCCATGTGGCCCTTCTAAGGACTCTGGACACCTTGTCCTCAGCCCCTGGTCCCCGAGGGGGCCGCTCTGCTTCCCGGTGGGGGACTCAAGGTCGCTGCAGAGGGCACTGGTGGGGCGGGGGCCGGGCCGGGCCGGCCGGTGGGGCCGGTTTCAGCTCACCCACGGCGGGTGTTGATACAACAGCCGCCCGGGGAGGGGAGAAGGAGCCGGGAGAGGCGCTGTCACTTGGGCCCTGGGCCAGTCGCCGGCCACCAGCGACCCAGGCCGGCTGCTGCGGCTGCTGCGGGACGCCCCTTCCTCCGGGCGATCTGGCACTGGCTCCCCCATCCCCAACCAGCTTGCAGGACAGGACACTCAGGTGAGGAGTTGCCCGCCTTTCGCTGGGCTTTTTGGTCTGCATGAAGTTCAGGTCTCATTGGTCATTTCTGTCCTATTTATTTGACAGGATGGTGGGAAAACTTTGGGCTCACTCTGGTGTTCAAAGGAAAAATACTATAGCACCAGACTTAGATCCTTAGACGGTGGGAGGGTGGATTCCCCCCCCCCCCGCCCCTTAGTTAATAAATCAAGTTTAAAAAAATGGGATTTTGAGCACTTAATTTGTGGTTTAATATTAAGCGCCCTCTGTTCTAGCATGAGAACCATGACACGGTTCCAACCTCTGATTTTGTTGGCTAGTGAGGATTCGGACTTTGGTGAAAACAAGTAATTGCTAATGAATGAATGACTTATCGGGTCTGACTGAAGACAGAAAATTAGCTCAGGTTACTGGAGATGGGAGGGGGTGCTCAGGGAAGGCTTACAGAGGAAGGGAGGGAGAGAATCTTGTGGGGATGTGGAGGGGAGAGTGAAAACGCAGTCACTGAGGTTCCAAGGTCAGGGAGAGTATGAGCAAAGGCCCTGAGGTAGGTGCAGCTGGGGGTGGGGGTCCGGGAGAGGTGAGGAGAAATAAGTTACTTGGAAAGCAGCTGGGAGGCAGATAAAGCTAAAAGAGATAGACAGACAGACGCCAGATCCCGCAGCATCTGCTCAGGCAGTTAAGGGTTTTAGACTTGATATTGCTAGGAACAGGGGTGACAGGTCCAAGGTCTTGCAGATGACTCATATGCCACATGCTACAACGTGAAGTCCACTCTGGGGGCCAAACAGTTCTTCCAGGTTGACTCAGTGGAAAAACCTTTGCGAGAGGGGACTGGGGAGCTCCTGTGGGGGTCTGTGGCTGCCCCGGATACTTCAGTTTCGACATTAGAAGGCAGCCTTCGCTTCTCCTAACCTGAGAGGCGTCCTTCCTTGTTCTCCCTTTCAACAGATTCTAGAGACAGTTGGTCCCATTGGCACTCAGACTTTTTTTTTCCCCCCTGCTTTGTTTTGTTTTGCGAGGTAAGGTCTCACTCTAGCCCAGGCTGACCTGGAATTCAATGTACTCTCAGGCTAGCCTCAAATTCACAGAGATCCTCCTACCTCCGCCTCCCCGAGGGCTAGGATTAAAGGAATGCGCCACCACGCCCTGCAACGCTCAAGACTTTTTGAAAAATCCTGAGGGAGGTAAGGGAAAGTGTCTGGGCCCCAAGGGTCCAGGAGGATGTTTCTAGAAAGGAGTCTGAGGAGGGGCTTTGGGGAAAAAACCCATACATAATCTGAATTGGTGGTGGTGGGGGGTGGGAATCTAGATCATCCAGGCCTGGAGATGGGCCAGTCTGGGATGCGTTGACATAGGGTTCAGAGAAAGGAAGCTAAGGGGTCTCATAAGACCTGGGTGAAGAGTCAAAGCCTGATAGGTGGGTTGAGAAGTAGTGGGGTTCTGATCTAGAGGCTTGGAGTTGGGGGTCTAGATCTGTACCGTGAAGTTAGGTGCAGACCTGGGGTCCCAGGCCCTAGGGATCAAATGGAAACAAGACCAGTGAGTGGGTGGAATTCAGTCATGGAGAATGAGGGAATGAGTACCTTAGAACCCACATCTCAGACCTGCGAACCCAAGGGTGCTCTGTAGCTCTGGTCCATGGGGCCATAACGGGTGGAAAGTCACCAACACATACTTCCAGGCATTGAGGGTGGCAGATGATAGGAAAGGTAGTTAGTTCCCTACTGTGGTGGGGTTGGAGGCCCTCTTGGGTCGGGTGAGTTTGCATACCAGGTCACTGACGGGTAAAATCTTGCTCTGGAGCCGGGCGTGATGGCGCACGCCTTTAATCCCAGCACTGGGGAGGCAGAGGTAGGAGGATCGCTTTGAGTTCAAGGCCACCCTGAGACCCCATAGTGAATTTCAGGTCAGCCTGGGCTAGAGCATGACCTTACCTTGAAAAACAACGATGACAAAAACCAACAATGAAAAACTTGGTCTGGGGTGGAGGCGGGAGGGTCATTGAAGCCCCCCCGCTACCGTTAAGGTCTGGGGGGTCTATTTATGGCTGGGAAAGGTTGAGTCACAAATGCCACCCCCCATGGCTTGGAATGCATTTTCTCTAAGCTGCTGGCAGTTCAGTGTGTCACATGGGTGGGCAGCCGTAGGTTTGTAGCCAGGGTCTTTGTTGCTCTTCTTTGTAGCCCACAGCGAACCTCTGGGTGTGTCTAGGCTACAGGCTGTTGGATTCCTTATTAGGCAGGTTGAGCAACCCTTATCCAAAATGCTTGGGACCAGAACTGTCTTAGATTTTAGATTTTGCAACGTGTACATATGCACTGTGAGATATCTTGGGACTGGGTCCCAGGTTAACGTACAAAACCCATCTAGGCTTCATTCTTGTCTGAAGGGAATTTACACCTGCGACTGTGGCCCATTATAGACAGTCGGGGGAGTACTTTTCTATCTGTGGCATCGTATTGGTGCTTACAATGATTCAGGCCGGGTATGGTGGCTCACGCCTTCAATCCCATGAGTTCGAGGTCATCCTGAGACAACACAATGAGTTCCGGGTCAACCTGGGCTAGGGTGACACCCTACCTCAAAAACAACAAATGATTCAAATGTTGGTGTTGCTGATGTTGTTTGATTGTCCTGTGTAGCAGTCAGGCTGGCTTCCAACTTGCTATGAAGCTGAGGCTGGCCTTGAACTTCTGATCCTCCTCCGCCACTTCCAAAGTGCTTGCATTACAGACATGTGGTACCAGTGTCACAGTGCCCAGCTCTAAGCCCAAAATTTGGAGCAGTTTGGCTTTGGGATTTGGGGACTGGGGAGGCTAAATCTGTGGTAGTCTCTATGTCTGTGAACCTCTCTCAGGAATCTGAGTCTTGCTTATTTATTTTTTATTTATGTGTGTGAGAGACAGGCAGATAGATAGATAGAATGGGTGTGCCAGGGCCTCCAGCCACTGCAAACGAACTCCAGATGCATGCATCACCTTGTGCATCTGTGTTACTTGGGCACTGAGGAATCAAACCTGGGTCCTTAGGCTTTGCAGGCACGTGCCTTAATGGCTAAGCCATCTCTCCAGTCCTTGCTCATTCTTTTTTTTTTTTTTTTTTTTTTTGGTTTTTCGAGGTAGGGTCTTACTCTGGCTCAGGCTGACCTGGAATTCACTATGTAGTCTCAGGGTGGCCTCAAACTCATGGCGATCCTCCTACCTCTGCCTCCCGAGAACTGTCTTGCTCATTCTTTAAGCCAGCATTGTCAATGTACTCTGTGGCTGGCTGGTGGAGGCTCAAGTTGGGCTTCCTTCTATACACAAGTCCTAGACTGTAGATCCCAGAGCTTTCTTTTGTTTTGTTATTTTGAGACAGAGTCTCATGGAACTCAGGGTGCCCTGGATCTAGCCATATAGCTGAACATGACTTTGAACTCCTGATTCTCCAGTATCCACCTCCCAAGTGCTGGGATTACAGAAGTGTGTGCCGCTATACCCATCTTAGATCCTAGAAGTGTCTCCAGGCTTATCATGACTATGAATTATATAACATTTGATAGATATTAGCAAATCACTCTCCGAAAATGCTGGAAGGAATTGACACTTGAGCCTGCTTTATCAGCCTCCGTCACTGAGGACTGGAATCATATGCTTATATCTACATATCTATGGAGTGTGTGTGTGTGTTTGTGTGTGTGTGTGTGTGTGTGTGTACACATGTGTACATGTTCCTGTGGAAGCCAGAGGTTAATACTAGATGTTTTCCTCAAGTATTCTCTCTCTGCTTTATTCACTGAGGCCGGATCTCTCGCTTGAACCCAGAGAGCTCCGATTCTGCTAGTTTAACTGGCCAGCTTTCCCAGGGGCCCCCAGTCTCCAATCCTGGGTGTTGAGATCACATAGGTCCTGCCCACCTGACATGTATGTTGTGCTGGGAATCGCAACTCCCGTTCTCATGCAGAGTTTTATGCACTGGAACGTTTCCCCAGCCCTTGTTTCATCTTTCTGAGTTGGCTTCATGGAGCTCAGGCTAGCCCCAATTCTCTTATGTAGACCGGAGAACAAGGAACTTTTTTTCCTTGTCTTCTTGCCTGTACCTCCCAAGGCCTGGGATTACAGGCGTGTGCCACCACACCCCGCATAATTCTGTGTTTTCTTTTTTCTTTCTTTTCGGTGGCACCTAAGCCTTACACATGCTGTATCAATATTCTACCACTGAGCCATCTTCCCAGCCTGGTTTGAAATTTTTTTTTTTTAAATTTGTTAATATTTTATTTTTATTTATTTGAAAGACAGAGAAAGAGAATGAATGGACATGCCAGGGCCTCCAGCCATTGCAAATGAACTCCAGATGTATGTGCCACCTTGTTCGTCTGGCTTTTTGTGGGTCCTGAGGAATCAAACCTGGGTCCTTTGGCTTTGCAGGCAATTGCCTTAACCATGAGGTCATCCCTCTAGCTCTGGTTTTAAATCTTTTTTTTTTTTTTTTTTTTTTGCTTTTTTGAGGTAGGTCTCACTCTAGCTCAGGCTGACCTGGAAATTTCTATGTAGTCTTAGGGTGGCCTCGAACTCATGGCAATCCTCCTACTTCTGTGTCCCGAGTGCTGGGATTAAAAGCGTGCATCATCATGCCCGGCTCTGGTTTTAAAAATCTTTTTCTTAAAAAATTGTGTTTATTGTTTTTATTTATTTATTTGAGAGGGACAGACAGAGAAAGAGGCAGATAGAGAGAGATAGAGAGAGAATGGGCGCGCCAGGGCCTCCAGCCACTGTACACGAACTCCAGATGCATGTGCCCCCTTGTGCATCTGGCTAACGTGGGTCCCTGGGAATTGAACCTCGAACTTGGGTCCTTAGGAATTGAACCTCAAACTGGGGTCCTTAGGCTTCACAGGCAAGCGCTTCACCGCTAAGCCATCTCTCCAGCCCCTGGTTTTAAATCTTAATTGAGAGAAATTATTCTAGGACTTTAAATGCATTTATTGCTTTAAATCTTTCTGTTTTCTATTTTTCTCACGCAGGCTAAGGCTGGGCCAAGATGGCATCTGTGTTTCGAAGTGAGGAGATGTGTTTATCACAGCTGTTTCTCCAGGTGGAGGCTGCGTACTGCTGTGTGGCTGAGCTCGGAGAACTTGGGTTGGTTCAGTTCAAAGATGTAGGTACTGCATTCCTTGGAGATAAGAAGACGCTGGGGGTAGGAGCAGATAGCTTTCACAATACTTCTTTGTAGTCAACAAAACCACATTCTGCAGGGAGAACAGCCCAGACCTGGGATAGATGGAATTCCATGGCTCTTGTCCTTCTGACTAGGCTTTTTTTTTTTTTTTAATTTAAATGTTCATTTGTTTTTTTAATTGTAAAGCAAGAAAGAGAGAGAGGGAGAATTGGTGTGCCAGACCTCAGCCACTGAAATGCTGATGCTTGTGCCACCTAGTGGGCATGTGTGACCTTGCACCTGCCTCCCTTTTGTGCATGTGGCAAATGTGGGATCTGGAGGGTTGAACATGGATCATTAGGCTTTGCAGGCAAGTGCCTTAGCTGCTAAGCCGTCTCTCCAGGCTGTGGAGCTAGGCTTTCTGATAAGACACAGAGCTGGTTCCTCTTGGCCATGCTCTTCCTTCTCCCCCACATTTCCCCTCGGTAGGAATGTTTTGAAGCTTTAGTGTGACCACTGCATGTTAGATATCACTATATTTTATTTCCAGTGTAACATCTCTACACAGTGGGTATAGTCCCTGAGCATGGTAATTATAACTTTAAAAAAAATATATTTATTTATTTATTTATTTATTTGAGAGCGACAGACACAGAGAGAAAGACAGATAGAGGGAAAGAGAGAGAATGGGCGCGCCAGGGCTTCTAGCCTCTGCAAACGAACTCCAGATGCGAGCTCTCCCTTGTGCATCTGGCTAACGTGGGACCTGGGAAACCGAGCCTCGAACCAGGGTCCTTAGGCTTCATAGGCAAGCGCTTAACCGCTAAGCCATCTCTCCAGACCAATTATAACTTTTTTTTTTGAGGCAGAGGGTAAGAATAACAAGGTACATTGTGCCTGAAGTACAGTCTTGTGCACGAATTAAACACATTGCCAGCAACCTTCTCCCACCTGACAAAGGAGATGTTGTTGCTAACTAATGCATGTCTTGTGGTCCCCCTCCCCCAGTTAAATGCGAACGTGAACAGCTTCCAAAGGAAATTTGTGAATGAAGTCCGAAGGTGTGAGTCACTGGAACGAATCCTCCGTAAGTGTCCTCTTTCCTTATTGTCTAAACTGTGAGCAAAGACATAGAGATTGGAGATGTAGCTTGGTTGGTTGAGTATATGCTTAGCATGCAGGAAGCCCTGGTTTTGATTCCTAGTACCACAGAAACCCACTTGTGGGTGCAGGAGGATCAAGAGTTCAAGGTCATCCTTGGCTACGTGGCAAGTTCAAAGCCAGCTTGAGCTACATGAGATCCTGTCTCAAAAGAAAAGAAAAGAAAAGAAAAGAAAAGAAAAGAAAAGAAAAGAAAAGAAAAGAAAAATAATAAGTAGTTGGCACAACTAAACTACCACACTTGTCCCACACTTGTCCCTATTTGCAAACCCTTCTGAGTTGATCCCGGAGGCAGGGGTGCAGGAGGGTGATGGAGTAACCCAGCTGCTGGGACAGCTCAGGCAGCCAAGCTGGCCAAGCTGGCCAAGGGCACTGGTTCCACTGGCCCCACTTCCGAGTTCTGAGAACTCACTTTCACCTGTGCTCTGATCCAGGTTTTCTAGAAGATGAGATGCAAAATGAGATTACAGTGCAGTTGCCTGAGAAGGAGCCGGACACGCCCCTCCCTCGAGAAATGATCACCCTGGAGGTGAGTGATCCTTCTTACCATCCCTCCAGTTAAGGACAGTCACAAAGCCAGTCAACTTGGGGGCTCCGAGAACCACTCGCTGGTCTTTCATGAGGTTGCTGAAGGTAAGAAAGGAGACCAAAGTGGTCATCACTTTTCGGCGCTACTTGCTACTCCAGGAAAATCTCAGGGTGGCAACTCTTAGGGTGTCTCCTGCTAATGCGAGGGTGAGCGATTTTCCTTTCTTTTTATTTTTTTTTAAATTTGGTTTATTTTACTTATTTGAGAGAGAAAGAGAGAGGGAGAGAAAGAGGCAGAGTGAGAGAAAGGGTGCCCCAGGGCTACTGAAAACAAACTCTAGATGCATGCACTACCGTGTGTATCTGGCTTACATGGGTCCTGGGGATTCGAACCTGGGTCCTTTGGCTTTTCAGGCAAGTGCCTTAACCACTGAGCCATCTCTCCAGCCTGATTTTCATTTCATGACACAGCTTTGGAGAAGCTCTTTGGAGAAGTGACTCCTTTTGTACATATGTGATTCTCATAGGCAGTAGGATCTTATATTTATAAGGTGTCCCTGGACAGGCTGAATGTGCGCCTTCAGTCACACTGGGATGTTTTCTAATTATCCGCCTGCTGCAATACAGTGAATGACTGGCTCTTTTCAGTAAGTAATTCCTTTTCTTCATTTCCCCCCACCTCCCCTCCCTCCCTGTTCTGGGGATGGAATCCCAGGATTTGCACATGCTACACCCCCAGTCCCAAACTGGCTGTGTTCTGGATGGTGGCCTCTCCTCCAGCTGGCCTCTCTAGGCCAGCTTGGAAAAGACAATTTTCTGTAGCAAAGGACATTGATGGCCTTCCCTCTGTCCCTTCTCCATCTGCTTCCTTTCCTTGTGGAAAGCTCTGTGCCTACCATGAGCAGACATGGTCAGGCCCTGTAGCCTCTCACAGAGCCGTGGGGTAAGGGGGCGTGGAGTAAGGGGCCATGAGAGAGGAAGTCAAAGAAGTCAGCAGAGGCTAGGACTCAGCCATTAAAGACACTTGCTTGCAACGCCTGCTGGCTGGGGTTGAATTCCCCAGTACCCACATGAAGCCAGATGTACAAAGTGGCACATGCATCTAGAGTCAGTTGGCAGTCATAATAGGCCCTCGTGCATCTATACACATATTACTCTCTCTCCTCCTAAATAAATAAATAAATAAACAAATAAATAAATAAATAAAACTTCAAAACAAGGAGAGGTCAACAGAGCAACACCACAAAGGACCTCAGAGATCTTCCTGACAGAATGGAAATTTTATCTTTAGAGAAAAGGTTCATGGAGGGTGAGGGCAGACAGGTAGGAGAGAACTCCTTCAAGCTTAGAGATTCCACTGGCTGGCGATGTTTTGGAAAATACCTTTTTATTCTCAAAAATGTATGAAACCATAGTAGTGGTATATTATTTAAATCTCATCACATTAGAGTCTGGGTATTTGGGGAGAGAACTATTAGACCATAAAAGGGTCTCCCAGATTGCCTCCGACTTCAGCCTTACAGCCTAAATCCCTGGTCTTTTAATACCAGGCCTGTTAGTTCAATACCCCACCCCCTCCCAGACCTTCTCCTTCCGTAACGCCCTGTCTGTTCCTGTGGATTAGGAGGCCTCTTTCTGGTTTATACATTTACCCTTATTCCTGAGCCATGGCCAAAGTCTTCTAGGCGCTCCAGTTTTTTTTTTAACCTATTCCAATCTCTTCTTCCTGAACTACTAGTTTACTTTTGCCCTGGTATTTCTGTATGTTGTCATTTCTCCTTTCCAAAGTGGCCCCCTTCTCACTGATGCCAGGCTGTCACCTCTGGCAATGACAGCCAGCTCTCCTGATGTGGTTCCTGTCGCCAGTCCTCCACCTTCTGTGCATGCCAGTCTCATGCTTATTTCTCAACGCCAAGCTTTCATTTATGCTGGCTTTCCCATGCACCATGACCACCAATATGACCAGCCAGCCCCCTTCTAGGCTTGGTTCAATTTTTATCTATGCAATGACCTTGTCTGACTTTACTGTGTCCAGCAAATTCCAACTTCTCTTTTGTCGAGCTTCTAACCAATATTCTGTTTCCACAATTCATACTCTGATCTAGTGGTTCTCAAGCTCTGTGGATCTTTTGTGTACTTAGACATTACGAGGAACTGGAGAGCTTTATTCATGTGGATCATCATTATTGCTGTTATGTTAGGACTTAAGATGGAAGACAATAGGAAACATGCATTGATTCCTTTCAAAGTAGTATCTTATGACATGTTAACATGAAATGAAAAAAAATACTACAATGGTTGTGCTTGCACATATTTTAGCTGCCAGTTTGTATGACTCTTCCACATTGAACTGTGGGGATGTTGAAGATAAGCCAGTTTTACACAGACGTGTAGCTGGGAAAGGGAGGTATGGGGCTGGCAAATGACTCGGTGGTTAAAGGTGATTATTTTCAAAGCCTGATGGGCCCCAGGTTCAATTCCCAAGTAGCTCATGTAAGCTGGACACAAAAAATGGTGCAAGAGTCCCTGGCACACCCAGACATGTGAAAGAAAGAAAGGAAAGAAGGCATGGAGGAAGGAAGGAAAGGAGGCAGGGAGGATGGAATATTTAGTAGTGCGGGCATTCTGTGATCACATTGGAACTTGGCAAGCATGGGGACTTTCTTGGTCTTGATAGTTAACAAGTGTTTCGTGTCCAGATGGAAATGGTAACCTTTCACATAGCAACTTAAAAAAGTTAATTTGGCCAGGTGTGGTGGCACACGTCTTTAATCCCAGCACTCGGGAGGCAGAGGTAGGAAGATCGCCGTGAGTTCGAGGCCACCCTGAGACTACATAGTGAATTCCAGGTCAGCCTGAGCTAGAGTGAGACCCTACCTGGAAAAACAAAAACAAAAACAAAACAAAACAAAAAAACCAAAAAAAAAACCAACAACAAAAAAAAACCCCAGAAAAACCAAAATAAAAAAAAAGTTCATTTGGTTGAATTTAGTACAAGCTGATGGGTTGGATTTTGTGTTCTACAAAAACTTCTCCAAATATGCCAAGGCACAAAAATTCCAAGTTTCGGGCTGGAGAGATGGCTTAGCGGTTAAGCACTTGCCTGTGAAGCCTAAGGACCCCGGTTCGAGGCTCAGTTCCCCAGGTCCCACGTTAGCCAGATGCACAAGGGGGCGCACGTGTCTGGAGTTCGTTTGTAGAGGCTGGAAGCCCTGGTGCACCTATTCTCTCTCTCTCCCTCTATCTGTCTTTCTCTCTGTGTCTGTCACTCTCAAATAAATAAATAAAAAATTAAAAAAAAAAGTGAAAAAAAATTCCAAGTTTCAACATTGCAAGTTTACAATATTCAATTGCTGCTCAATATTAATAAGCTTTTTTTTTAGAGGAGAGATGAGCTAACATTTACCTAGATATCTTTCTACATCATTTCTTTTTTATTTATTTCTTTATTTTTATTAGTAACCTTCCATGATTATAAAAATATCCCATGGTAATACCCTCCCTCCCCCAACTTTCCTCTTTGAAACTCCATTCTCCATCATATTCCCTCCCCATCTTAATCAGTCTCTCTTTTATTTTGATGTCATGATCTTTTCCTTCTATTATAATGGTCTTGTGTAGGTAGTGTCAGGCACTGTGAGGTCATGGATATCCAGGCCATTTTGTGTATGGGGGGAGCATATTGTAAGAAGTCCTACCCTTCCTTTAGCTCTTACATTCTTTCTGCCACCTCTTCCGCAATAGACCCTGAGCCTTGGAAGGTGTGATAGAGATATTGCAGTATTGAGCACTCCAGTCACTTCTTTCCAGCACCATGATGCCTTCTGAGTCATCACAAGGTCGCTACCATCTGAAAAGAGAAGATTCTCTACCAAAAGTGAGAGTAGCATTAATATAAGGGTATGAACATTAAGAGACATGCTTATTGGGCAGTTTGATAAACATAGTATATATACATTTAGCCAGACGGCAGCAGACATTACACCCCTAGGGCTAATGACTACCCCTGTTTTAAGTTTTCAGTATCAGGGATGTATTCCCTTCCCATGGAGCAGGCCTTCAGTCCAATTAGAGAGCAGTTGGTTTCCACCATGACAGACGTGCCACTATTGCACCCGTTGGTTCATTTGGCCTGGCTGGCAAAATATAAGGCTTACAGTGTCCACTGTTGAGTATCTTCACTGGTGGTTTCTCTTTCTCCCATTGAACTGCATGCAGAATGGCTTCTTCCAGCTTTCTGTCAGCTACACTGTTTCTTTTCATCTCTCTAGTAAGAGTGTTGTTGCAGTCAGGTTCTCATTGTTGGTAGAAATCATCTAACCAAGAGCAGCTTGTGGGAAAAAGAGGTTTATTTTGGCTTACAGGCTCAAAGGGAAGCTCCATGATGGCAGGGGAAAATGATGCCATGAGCATCACCCCCTGGCCAACATAAGGTAGACAATAGCAACCGGAGAGTGTGCCAAACACTGGCAAGGGGAAACTGGCTATAACAACCATAAGCCAGCCCCCAACAATATATTCCCTCCAGGAGGCATCAATTCCCACAACTCCATCAGCTGGGAACCTAGCTTCGAACACCTAAGTTTATGGGGGACACCTGAATCAAACCACCACATGTGTCTCTTAGCTGGATTTAAACATATCTAGAATGGAGCCAGGCATGGTGGTGCATACCTTTAATCCCAGCTCTTGGGAGGCAGAGGTAAGAAGATTGCCTTGAGTTGGAGGCCACTCTGAGACTACATAGTGAATTCCAGGTCAGCCTGGGCTAAAGCAAGACCCTGTCTAAAAAGAAAAACAAAAAAATAATCTAGGAGAATGGAATTTCAAAGGAGAAAGTTGGGGGGGGGAGGGAGAGACTTACCATGGGATATTTTTTTTATAATCATGGAAAATGTTAATAAAAATTTAAAAAAAATCTAGAATGATAATCTCTCTCTCTTAATAGGTAACCTTAACCCTCTTCCATTCATTACATTACTGACTCAGGACTCTGGTTTACATTTCCTGTCTGTAAGCCATACCCCTCACTTGCTTTGAAGGCAATATATATATATAGATTGCAGATAGGCTTAACATTTCAAGAACCTTCCTTATAAATTTTCCCTATAATCTTTCAAAGTATGCATTTAGTAAATCCTTTTCATGAATCTACTGCCAGTTCAGTGATAATCCTTTTGGATGTGATGGTTTTGTCTTTCATAGTCTTATTGTATTTAAGCCCAGATTTTTCTTTTTTTCCGAGGTAGGGTTTTGCTTTAACCCAGGCTGACCTGGAATTCACTATGTAGTCTCAGGATGGCCTTGAACTCAGGGCGATCCTCCTACCTCTGCCTCCTGAGTTCTGGGATTAGAGGTGTGCGCCACCATGCCTGGCTTGGAAATTGTTTCTTTAATCGTTTACTGTGTGCCCATCTTTCTCTGTATCCTTTTTTCAAGTGTTTGTACCTGGCTTTTCAGAGCCACATAGAGCTGGTGAAGTTCTGAGGGTGACACCGTCTCTTGTTTTGTGTTTTATTCATTATTACAGTGGGTTTGGGGCAGAAGGAATTCTTAATGTAAAAATTCACTCTACTTTCCCCTTTTGGTGTTATAAGTGGGGGCAAGACACCGTGGCTTCCCCCTTGAAACTGCCTTCCATCCCTAGGAGCGTTTTCTCATCTTTCCCCCTTTGGCAATGGCTCTCTGAACAGTGGCTGCCTGGCCCTAGTTGCATTCTACAGGCCTGTTGAGTTAATGGCCAGGTGGGCTGCTCAACTTCTAGCTATGACGCATTGATTTTTAGTTACTGGTGGTTAATGTATAGTAGAAATGTCATTGTAATTTCTACCTGACCTAACTAACTTTGTTTTCCCCCTTTGCACAGACTATTCTAGAAAAATTGGAAGGAGAGTTACAAGAAGCCAACCAGAACCAACAGGCTTTGAAGAAGAGCTTTCTAGAACTGACAGAACTAAAATACCTCCTGAAGAAAACCCAGGACTTCTTTGAGGTCTTCTTTGGTTGGGAGAACTTTTGTTTTTAAATCTATTTTTATTTTTATTTATTTATTTGAGAGAGAAAGAGAGTGAGATACATACAGAAACAGGCAGGTAGGGCTGGAGAGATGGCTTAGTGGTTAAGTGCTTGCCTGTGAAGCCTAATGACCCCGGTTCGAGGCTCAAGTCCCCAGGACCCACGTTAGCCAGATGCACAAGGGAGCACACACATCTGGAGTTCGTTTGCAGTGGCTGGAGGCCCTGGTGTGCCCATTCTCTCTCTCTCTCTCTCTGCAAACAAACTCCAGACACATGTGCACCCTTGTGCATCTGGCTTACGTAGGTCCTGGGGAGTCCAACTTGGGTCCTTTGGCTTTTAAGTGCCTTCACCACTAAGCAATCTCTTCAGTCCAGGAGAACTGTTTAATAAAGGACCCTTTCCTCAGAACCCCAAGCTTTGAAGACTGGTTTGAAATGCAAAAACAAACAAACAACAACAAAAAAAACACTCTATTTCCATCCGTGGCCAGATCAGTGAGGGGAGAGCAGGTTCAACTGAAGACAAAACATGATGCTCACAACATTAAAAAGTGTGTTCAAAATAGCTCTGAGGTGTTTATATACTAAATATGTACATATCTAATAAAAATGAGTAAAAAAAGAAAATCACACCAGACCCCCCGCAAAGAAAATAAAGCTTTGAGGGCTGGAGAAATGGCTTAGCACTAAAGGCACTTGCCTGCAAAGCCTGAAGACCCAGGTTCTATTTCCCAGGACCCATGTAAGCCAGACACACAAGGTGACACATACATATGGAGTTCATCTACAGTGGCTAGAGGCCCTGGTGTGCCCATTCTCTCTCCCTCCCTCTCTCTCTCTTAAATAAGTAAATAATAAATAAAATATTAAAAAAATAGTTTGACAAAAGGAAGCCAGATCAAAGGAGGAGAGGGAGTTTGGGCAGATTTAGGGTTTGGGTGGAAAGACATTGAGGAAATTTTTGTTCTGGAAAAGAACATTTTATTCATCCAGTTCTGTTAAACAATTGTAGAAGATTAAAGCTTCATTGAAAACAAACCAAATCCTGCAGAGGAAGACGGAGAGGGAGAGAGAGAACATACTCCAGGACCTCTTGCTACTGCATATGAAATCCAGACACATGTACTCCTTTGTGTATCTGGCTTTATGCTGGTACTGGGGACTTGAACTCAGGTCAACAGGCTTTGCAAGAATGTACCTTTAAGCACAGCACTGAGCCATCTCCCCAGCCCAAGGTATGGGGTTTTGTTTTATTTTATTTTTATTTGAGAGAAAGAGGCAGAGAGAGAGAGAATGGGCATGCCAGGGCCTCCAGCCACTGCAAACAAACTCCAGATGCATGTGCCACCTTGTGCATCTGGCTTAGGTGGATCTTGGGGAATTGAACCAGGGTCCTTTGGCATTTGCAAGCAAATACCTTAACCACTAAGCCATCACTCTAGCCCAAGGTATGGGGTTTTTAAGGTACTGATTTATTTATGTAATAGGGTGGTGTTTTTGTATTTCAGACAGAAACCAACTTAGCTGAAGATTTTTTTGTTGAAGATACTTCTGGTCTGTTGGAGTTAAGAGCTATCCCTGCATTCATGACTGGAAAGTTGGGGTTAGTAGCTCTGCATCCCAAGAGTTCTGTGGACATAGGTTCCTGGTCCTTAGCTTGATGCCTGACATGTGATAGATTCCCTGCAGCAATGAATGATTAAAGAAAGAAACCACTGGGATAGACCTCTTTCCTATGAGTTCAATGCCTTCACATGGGAAATAATCCCAAGGATAACCTTACAAGGCTGGTGGGGTGGAATAATGGTTATACTTCTGTTCTTTGTCTTGGAGAGAGCAGTGTGTATGTGGCCACTCCGTGGGACAGATGTAAGGGTCATTACTTATAAATGATTCCTCCCTGGCTTTGTGCCAAAGCTAAGAAGTAGATCTGTTTTTCCTTATATTTGAAAAAGTGCATTTGGAATTTGATTTTTTAAAATTATTATTATTTTATTTTATTTTTTGAGGTAGGATTTCACTCTAGCCCAGGCTGACCTGGAATTCGCTATGTAGTCTCAGGGTGGCCTCAAACTCATGGCGATCCTCCTACCTCTACCTCCTGAGTGCTGGGATTAAAGGCGTGCGCCACCATGCCCAGATATTTTAAATATTTTTATTTATTTACTTGTAGGGAGAGAGAAAGTGTGTAAGTGTGTGTGTGTGTAGTGTGTGTGTGTGTGTGTGTGTGTGTGTGTGCACCAATGGTTTTGCCACTGCAAAGGAACTCCAGGTGAATGAACCACTTTATACATCTGGCTTTATGTGTGAGCCCAGGCTGTCAGGCTTTGTAAGCAAGCACTTTTAACCACTGAGCTATCTCCCCAGTCCCCAGTCTGAGTTTTCAAATGCTCTAAGAAATGACATAATTAGCCAAGCTTGGTGGCTTGTGCCTTTAATCCCCAAATATCAGTAATAAAGCCTGTGATACTCGTGAAAATATATGGCAATTCAAAATGGGATTTCATTCAGTATTTATGCCAGACTGATGCATTTTAAAGCATTTTTGAGTTCCCTGATTCTTTATTCAATAGATGTCTGAGAGTCTGCTATTTGAGGCACTAGGCATTGAATTTGAGGTAAAAAGAAAATATATTTATTGAAAATATTTGATCTGAAGGCAATACAGGATGAATGTACTTTCAAAATAATAAACTAGTACAAGTCACATTTTGAAGACCAGATAAGAAGTTTGGGCTAGCAGCTATCTGAGTACTGGGATAATGAAAAAAAAATAGAGTTGTCCTGAAATCAATGTATGTTTCCTTCTTAATATATTTTTCTTTAATTTTTTTGTTCATTTTTATTTATTTATCTGAGAGCGACAGACAGAGAAAGAAAGAGGCAGGTATTGAGAGAGAGAAAATGGGTGTGCCAGGGCCTCCAGCCACTGAAAACGAACTCCAGATGTGTGCACCCCCTTATGCACCTGGCTAACATGGGTCCTGAGGAATTGAGCCTCAAACCAGGGCCCTTAGGCTTCGTAGGAAAGTGTTTAGCCACTAAGTCATCTCTCCAGCCCTTCTTTTCTTTTTTGATAAAAATGCATAGAGACCCTTGTTGAGCATTCGCTGATATCAACATCATAATTTTGTTGCAACCAGTAAATATATAGTATCGAGATGATTATAAAAGATGGTGATTTAATCTCAAAACGTAAAAGGGAGCTGGGGAGCAGAGGTAGTAGGATTGCTGTGAGTTCGAGGCCACCCTGAGACTACACAGTGAATTCCAGGTCAGCCTGGGCTAGAGTGAGACCCTATCTCAAAAAACAAAACAAATAGCCAAACAAATAAAAAAGGAACCAAGCATGGTGGCGCATGCCTTTAATCCCAGCACTCAGGCCACTGAAGTAGGCGGATCGCCATGAGTTCGAGGCTACCCTGAGACTCCATAGTGAATCCCAGGTCAGCCTGAGCTAGAGTGAAACCTACCTCAAAAAAACCAACCCCCCCCCCCAATATATATATGAAACTGAAGGTTGAAAGGGACTCGGGTGCATTGGAGCTGGGATGGCTGTGCCCTGTGAGTCCTGTCCCAGAGTTGTGGAAAGTGCCTCCCTCGCATGCAGTGGGCTGTCCCCCTTCCTGTGGTTGTCCATCTTCTCTTCCACAGGCCCTGTACCTCAGTAATATCGCCTCTTCTGTGTGCTCAGGTTCACGGCTGGCGTGATAAACCGGGAGAGGATGGCTTCCTTTGAGAGGCTGCTGTGGCGAGTTTGCCGGGGAAATGTCTACCTGAAGTTCAGTGAGATGGACACGCTCCTGGAGGACCCCGTGACGGTGGGAAGCCCAGGCCCGCAGAAGTGCCCTCTGGCCACCAAAGTCTCCTTTCAGAACATTAAGCCTTTGGGTCCATGAAACTGATATCAATTTCCTTCCCCTCCCTCCCTCCCTCCCTCCCTCCCTCCCTTCCTCCCTCCCTCCCTTCTTTCAATATTTTATTTTTATTTATTTATTTGAGAGATAAAGAGAAAGAGAGAGAGAGAGAGAAAGAATGGGTGCGCCAGGGCCTCCAGCCACTGCAAATGAACTCCAGATGCATGCATCAGGCTTACATGGGTCCTAGGGAATCAAACCTGGGTCCTTTGGCTTTGCAGACAAGAGCCTTCACCACTAGCTAGGCAATCTCCCCAGCCCTCTTTCTTTCTTTCTTTCCTTTTTTTTTTTTTTGAGGCAGGGTCTCACTTTATTTTATTTATTTATTTTTTTAAATTTATTTATTTGAGAGCGACAGACACAGAGAGAAAGACAGATAGAGGAGAGAGAGAGAATAGGCACGCCAGGGCTTCCAGCCTCTGCAAACGAACTCCAGACGCATGCGCCCCCTTGTGCATCTGGCTAACGTGGGACCTGGGGAACCTAGCCTTGAACCGGGATCCTTAGGCTTCACAGGCAAGCGCTTAACCGCTAAGCCATCTCTCCAGCCCAGGGTCTCACTTTAGTTTAAGGCTGGCCTCGAACTCATAGCAGTCCTGCTACCTCAGTCTCTTGAGAGCTGGAATTTGAAGGCATTGTGCTACCATGCCTGACTTCTTTTCTTTTCTCCCTCTTTCCCTTTCCTCCTTCCTTCCTCTTAATTTTGTTTGTGAGCTTAATACATCTGAAAGGTCTGCTAACGGACTGAGTCTTCCTAAAACATCCTAATTGGTTCATGCCTCCACAACGGGCAGTTACCTTGTTTTTAGAAACTTAGTATTTCTAGGGCCATATGAGGCAGCAACTGTGGATCACAGGGCATGGTGGGCAGCAGAGTCACCTGCGGTGGGTGGCGGTCAGGCAGAGCCCATGTCTCTGCAGCTCCTATAGCCTCGTAGATGACTGATTGACCAGGTGCGTGCCTGTGGCCACGCACTTCCAACAGAAAGCTTCTTCCCAGAGGGCTGCAATCTATTGCTGTTAATTCCACCGGGCGCCTGCTCCCATCACCCAGTTGGTACTTTTTGGTTTTTTGAGGTAGGGTTTCACTCTAGCTCAGGCTGACCCAGATTTCACTATGGAGTCTCAGGATGTCTTTGAACTCACGTCAATCCTCCTACCTCTGCCTCCTGAGTGCTGGGATTAAAGGCGGCGCCACCACGCCCGGCTTTCAGTTAGTATTTCAACCAGCTTACTCCTCATCTAGGAAACTGGGCTTGTTTCTGAAAGACTATAATCTTTTGCAGACTAGAGTCTAAAAAATTCTAGATTCCGTTTGATAAAAAAAACAAAACAAATGCTTCATAGTTCAAGTAAATGGAATTTAAAAACAAGAAAGCACAAAACATTCGATAGCATTCTGGTGTCTTTATTTTGAATTCTCTAGTCTGTCATCATACCAATTATCATTTTATATTGTTGTGTACATGGAAGCTCAATTCTTTTTTCCATAACCCCATGCATCCTTTAAATGGGTTTGGTTTATTTATTTGTGAAGGTTTTGTCAGTTTTTGAGATAGGGTCCTATAGCCCAGTATGGCCTAGAATTCTATATGTAACTGTCAGCCTTGAGCTCCTGATCATCTTGCTTCCACTTCCCAAGTGCTGGGGTTTACAGGCATGCATCAGCACACTGAGTTTATACAGGTCATTATGAATTGTGACATTGAATCATCGCTTCACAGTCATGGCTGGACATGGAGTAGTCACGGTGGGCTACCATACTCCTGAAGGAAATGTCTGGGAGAAGATGGCAGCCCAAACAATGAAGGTCACCTACTGGATGTTAAGATGCCAGAAGGGATCCTCGATCCGGGTGGATGTGGAGGTCTTGGTGACCCAGAATATTCTGAAGGTCCCGAGAGTAAAGGGATAGTTGTGAAGAATGTAAAGCAGGCTGTTCCAGAAATCCTGAAAATACCTTTAACCTGCCTTTAGGAGCAACTGCCAAAAGGCTTGTGTATTGAGATATTGTCATGGGTTCCATGACATGCCATGGATGTTGAAGTAAATTCAATTTTGGATATTTTACTTCCAATTTCCCCTCAAGTATAGATACTATAATATAATATTATATAATTTATATAATATAATATATTTATGTACATGGACTTTTGGGCTGTTGTTGTTTTGAGACAAAGTCTTGCTATGTATCTGATGTTCACCTTGAATTCAAGATCCTCCTGCCTCAGCCACCCTATGTGCATTAAAAATATTATTTTTATTTATTTATTTAGCAGAGAAAAAGGGAGAGAGAGAGAATGGTCATGTTAGGGCCTCCAGCTACTGCAAATGAACTCCAGACACATGTGCCCCCTTGTGCATCTGGCTAATGTGGGTCCTGGGGAATCGAATTTGGCTTTGCAGGCAAATGCCTTAACCACTAAGCCATCCCTCCAGCCCCCTGTGTGTATTTTTTCTTTTTAATGAGAGAGAGGGAGGGAAAATTGGAATGCCAGGGCATCTAGCCACTGCCTTCGAACTCCAGAACTGTTGCCACCTTGTGTTCATGTGTGACCCTGTGTGCTTGCATTACCTTGTGTGTCTGGCTTACATGGGACCTGGAGAGTTGAACCTGGATCCTTAGGTTTTGCAGACAAGTGCCTTAAGTGCTAAGCCATCTCTACAGCCCATGTACTTAAGTTTTTATTTTCTGATGAATTGGCTCTGTGATATGAACCTAAGAAAGGTTGTATTACTGACTTAAGAAGTGTGTGGGGGACATTCTCATGAGACTTCATGAGCCTGACGAATGGCCCCTCACTGAGGTGGTACCTGATTCCAGTGCCCTAGGCATGTGATGGGTTCATTGGATTTGGTATAATTTTTTCCGACAGTGGATTTCTATCATTTTCCTTTCTAGTTTCAGATGAAATAATAATGAATGAACACATTGGTTCAGTTCATACTTGTTTCCTTACAACTAACTTTTTTTTTTTTGCAGTGCTAGGGGTTGAATCTAGAGCCTTGGATAAGCTAGGCAAGCATCTACTAATGAGTTATGTCCCTAACCTAAAAAAGTACAATTTAAGTAATTTGAGGATAGGGCTTGAGTTTTTAAGACAAAGTCTCACTCTAGCCCAGGCTGACCTGGAACTCATTCTGTAGACATGGCTGGCCTTGAATTCACAAGGTCTTCCTCAGCCTCCCTAGAACTGGAATTATTATGAGCCACCACGCCCAGCTTAAGCAATGTTCTTAAGGGCATACAGCTAGTACCAAGTTGGGACTTATCCCTGAAAAGTAAATGTTCATGGCTATTTCTGGTGACCAGACTGGCTATTTGCATTTTGAACCTGGCAGAATCCTAGTACTCCGTCTGCTGTTTTCTTTCTTTATTTTTTTAAATATTTTTATTTATTTATTTGAGAGCAACAGGCTGAGAGAGAAAGAGGTAGAGAGAGAGAGAGAGAGAGAGAGAGAGAAAGAGAATGGGTGTGCCAGGCCTCCAGCCATTGCAAACAAACTCCAGACACGTGCGCCGCCTTGTGCATCTGGCTAACGTGGGTCCTGGGAAATTGAGCCTCGAACCGGGGTCCTTAGGCTTCACAGGCAAGCACTTACCCGCTAAGCCATCTCTCCAGCCCCTGTTTTCTTACTTGTAGTAATAAAGCCAAGAGCAGGGGTCAAAGCCCAGCTGTGATCCCATGGGTACAGGAAATGGTGAGGCTGTTCTTGGAGGTTTAAAATCTCTTTCTCTCTCTCTCTCTCTCTCCCTCACTTCCTCTACTTCATTGGTAGAGTGCTCAAATAGGGGTTTCTGCCCCAGTTTGGAGGTAGTGGGGAAAGGGAAGGGAGAAGATGAGAAGAAATGAATTTTTTTGGGGGGGGGGTTCTGATTTATCAGAAAGAAGAAATTAAGAAGAATATATTCATCATCTTTTATCAAGGAGAACAGCTCAGGCAGAAAATCAAGAAAATCTGCGACGGGTGAGAAACCACTGTGGCTGGGTCCTGTGCGACGGAGGGAGGAGCGGGTGGAGTGGTCCAGATTACACAGGCTTGGGCAGTGAGGGTTTAGAATAACCGTGTTAGCTAAGGTGATGGTAAAATGCAATATGTTCTAGGCTGCAGATATGTGGATACAGCTCATTTGGTAGTGTTTGCCTAGCATGCACAAAACCCTGGGTTTGATGCCTAGCACAGAAAGAGAGAGAGAAACTTAATGGCTCATTTGTTCCTGATTTTGCAGAACCATGATTATGTCTGTGGTGTGTGTGTGTGTTCCTGGGGATTGAATTGAACGAAGGGTCTTGCTCATGTTAGCCAAGCACTATACCACTGAGATATACTCTCTTAACCCTTTTATTTTATTTATTAGAGAGAGAGAGAGAGTCAGAAAGAGAATGGGTGCACCAGGGCCTGTAGCCACTGCAAACAAACTCCAGACACATGCTTATGTGGGTACTGGAGAATTGAACCTGGAACCTTAGGCTTTGCAGGCAAGCACCTTAACAGCTAAGCCATCTCTCCAGCCTTTTTTTTTTTTTTTGAGGCAGTGTCTCTCTAAGTTACACAGGCTGACCTTGAACTTACTTGATAGCCGAGGCAAGCCTTGAACCAGCTACCTTCCTGCCTCAACTTCCCGAGTAGCTATACTTATACATAGTTTGCGGGACAAAGTTGCATGCCACCCCTCAGAAGCAGAAATGACTCAGGGCAGCAGCCGATGATGCTGGAGAGGAGATGAGACAGTCAAGGACAGATTTCTACCGCAGCTCCCAGGTGGTGTGGTTTGAATATAGCTCATTCACGTAACAGAACCACCGCTTTGGTTCCTAGGCTGAGGGATGTGCTGGGAATCCTTATGATGCAATCCATTTTGTTTGTATTTTGAGACAAGATCTCCCTCCACAGCCTAGGCTGGCCTAGAACTTGTGATGGTCCTCAGCCTCCCAAGATCAGGAGTTACTGGCATTGAGCATTATACCCAGCTTTTAGCTGTTATATTTTCTTGTTTTTATTTTTAGAGTAATTAAAAATATTTTATTTTTATTTATCTGTTTATTTGAGAAAGAGAAGGAGAAAGAGAAAGAGGCAGAGAGAGAATGGGTGCGTCAGGGCCTCCAGCCACTGCACACGTACTCCAGATGTATGTGCCACCTTGGGCATCTGGCTTACGTGGGTCCTGTGGAATTGAACCTGGGTCCTTTGGCTTTGCAGGCAAGTGCCTTAACTGCTAAGCCATCTATCCAGCCCATGGTATATTTTCTAACTGCCACAGAGGAGACTGTGTTTTTAGAAAGGGTGTTCATTTGATCCAAGTTAAGCCAACAGTGACCTCATAGGAGACAGATTAAAGAAACTTTCTGGTTCTTTGGAATGTGTTAAATACAGGTTTCGTGCCACCACCTACCCCTGCCCAGAGTCTGCGGCCGAGCGCAGAGAGATGCTCAGTAGCATCAACGTGAGGCTGGAGGACCTGATCACTGTGAGTGAGGGCTTCGTGTGGTAAGTGTTAGGTCGGGCGGGCTCCCAAAATGGAGTTGGTGGAGGACACAGGAGGGCAACCAAGATGAAAGGAAGTAGGTCATCCACATTCCTCAAGGAACCACCCAGCCATTATCCCTTCCTTGCCCAACAATCCCCCGGGTCATGGTTTCCTGCCCCCTTATCTCCCAGGTCACCTGCTCACTTCTGGTCTCACCCCCTAGCGATGTGAAATGGCTAATGTAAGGAGCAAAGCAGTTCTTTTCCCTTCCTCACCTTCCCCCCACTGAAGAGCCCTACAAAGCGCACTTTCTGTAATCTCGAAGTTGATTGTGTGTTCTCAGAGCTAGAAGCGATGGTTCTGAATGTCAGTCATGAATTATCCAGGCTTAACATTGACCAGAGCCCTAGTCAGCCTTTGGACAGCCACCCGAATCTGCTCAAGGGGGGCCTGTATAGCCAGCCTTCACCTGGTGAGTCTACGGGCCAACTAACTCACCAACTAAGTTGAGCAACCAGTTGGACCTGTACTGGGTTGTTGGGCCGATCAGCGACTGTGAACACAGTGAATCTTGTTTCAACGCGAGCACGGGTACATGCCAGAGGCTTCTCCTCGGTCATTCCGTCGTTATCCACAGCAACCCCACCTATGTCTGCAGTGGCAGCCACCTGGAAAGTGGCCGCTGGAGTCGGCTGGTCCTGCATTCAGTGGGTTATTCTAGACCAACACCATCCATTGGGACTTTCTGTGTGGTGGAAATATTTTGTAGCCAGCACTGTCCAGCACATTAATCACGAGCATCAAGCGGCAAATGAGCTTTTGAAACATGCTGGTTATACCAAGGGATGGAATTTCTTTCTTTCTTTTTTCTTTTTTTCTTTACATGAGTGGGCTGTGTGTGTGTGTGGGGGGGGTGGAGGCCAGATGTTGAAGTCAAGTGTTTTTCTTTTTTTTTTTTAATATTTTATTTATTTATTTGAGAGCGACAGAGACAGAGAGAAAGACAGATAGAGGGAGAGAGAGAGAGAATGGGCGCGCCAGGGCTTCCAGACTCTGCAAACGAACTCCAGACGCGTGCGCCCCCTTGTGCATCTGGCTAACGTGGGACCTGGGGAACCGAGCCTCGAACTGGGGTCCTTAGGCTTCACAGGCAAGCGCTTAACCACTAAGCCATCTCTCCAGCCCAAGTCAAGTGTTTTTCATGATCGCTGTCCACCTTATCTATTGAGAGTCTCTCATTAACAAGAAGCTCATCAATTTGGTTAGTTTAGCTAGCCAGCTTGTCCCAGAAATCCTCTGTCTCTTGTCACCTGAGACCAAGGGTTACAGATGGCTGCCATACCTGCCCCACATATGTGGAGGTGCTAGGGATCTGAACTCAGGTCCTCATGTTTGTACCACAAGCCTTATTCAACAAACCATCTCCCCAGCCCCTGAGTTGTGAATATGGTGTAATTTTTTTTGTTAATTATTTATTTATTTATTTGAGAGCGACAGACAGAGAGAGAAAGACAGATGGAGGGAGAGAGAGAGAGAATGGGCACGCCAGGGCTTCCAGCCTCTGCAAACGAACTCCAGACGCGTGCGCCCCCTTGTGCATCTGGCTAACGTGGGACCTGGGGAACCGAGCCTCGAACCAGGGTCCTTAGGCTTCACAGGCAAGCTCTTAACTGCTAAGCCATCTCTCCAGCCCTGGTGTAATTTTTATTAAATTTAAATTATAATTGCTACATGTGCCTGCTGTCTAGGCCAGCACAGTTCTAGATCCTCAGTGTGTGGATTTTACTTATTTATTTGTTCATTTTAATTTATGTTTTATTTTTGTTTTTTTCAAGGTAGGATCTTGCTGTAGCCCAGGCTGACCAGGAATTCACTATGTAGTCTCAGGTTGGACTTGAACTAACAGCGATCCTCCTACCTCAGCCTCCCAAGTGTTGGGATCAAAGGCATGTGCCACCAGACTTGGGTCATTTTTTATTTTATAGAAATATTTTCTTTTATTTGTTAGACAGAGAGAATGGATGCACCAGGTCTACCAGCTGCTACAAATGAGCTCCAGATGTATATGCCACCTTGTGCATCTGGCTTATGTGGGTCCTGGGGAGTTGAACCTGGGTCATTTGGCTTTGCAGGCAAGCCCTTAACCACTAAGACATCTCTATAGCCCTTATTATTTATTATTTATATTTTGATGGTGGTGGTTATTTTTTATTTTTTGAGGAAAGGTCTTACTAGGTAGCCCTGGCAGGACCCAGACTCCTGGCATCCTGATTTAGCCTCCCAAGTGCTTGAGTTACAGGTGTGTGCTACCCTGCCTGGCATGTCTGTGTATTTTAAAAGTCTTTGGTTAGCAAACATTTTTAGCTTCCCAGAAAAAATCTGGGGGAAAAAAATCCTCTTTTTTTTTTCTTTTAAAACACACACACACACACACACACACACACACTTTATATATTTTTGGTCAGAGAAGGAGAGAGATGAGACAAGATGAGGAAAACAAGGGCTGGAGAGATGGCTTAGTGGTTAAGCGCTTGCCTGTGAAGCCTAAGGACTCTGGTTCAAAGCTTGATTCCCCAGGACCCACATTAGCCAGATGCACAACAGGGTGCACGCATCTGGAGTTCATTTGCAGTGGCTGGAGGCCCTGGTGCACCCATTCTCTCTCTCTCTCTTTGCCTCTTTCTTTCTCTGATACTCTCAAATAAATAAATAAATAAAAAGATGACATCAAAATAATAGAGAGACTGATAAAGAGGGAAAGGGATATGCAGGAGAGGGGAGTTTCAAAGGGGAAAGTGGGGGGAGGGAAGGAATTACCATAGGATTTCATTTACAATCATGGGAGTTGTCAATAAAAATAATCAAAGAGAGAGAGACACAGAGTGCTGGTGTGCCAGGGCCTTTTGCCACTTCCAGACACATGTGCCACTTTGTGCACCTGGCTTCATTATGTAGGAATCGGGGGAATTGAGCCTAAGCCACCAGGCTTTGCAAGCAAGCCAGAGGTGCTAAGCCATCTCCCTGACCCTTTATTCTTTCTTTCTCAGCCACAGTAACTTATTTCCCTCAAGCAGTTTCCCCTAAAATCCTTTTCCTGGAACTCACAGCAATCCTCCTACTTCTGCCTCCCAAGTGCAGGTGTGCATCACCACACCTGGCTTCTCTTGTCTTGCTGCTGTGCATGTGGTGTATGCAAGTGCATGTGCAGATGTGTGTGTGTGTGTGTGTGTGTGTTTCATGCACATGTATGTGGAGGTCAGAAGAGGACATTGAGTGTTCACTGTTCCTCTTGTTTCCATCCCTCTCAACTCTGGGGTTATAGAGGTGCACAGCAACACTCAGCTTTATTTTAGAACCTTTAAATTTTTTTTTTTATTTGTTTGAGAGAGAGAAAGAGAGGGAGGGAGAGAGAGAGAGAGAGAGGGAGAGAGAGAGGGAGAATGGGTGTGCCAGGGCCTTCAGCTGCTGCAGACTCCAGAAAGTGCCTTAACCACTAAGCCATCTCTCCAGCCCAAACCCAACTTTTTACGTGGGTGCTGAGGTCTGAATTCAGGTGCTTATGCTTGTGTAGGAAACACTTTTACCACTGACTCTCTCCCCAGTCCACACAGCATTCTTCTTGTGTTTCTCATGCTCCAAATTTCATTCTTTCCTCCCTCCCTCTCTCCCTTCTTCCCTTCCTCCTTCCCTCCCTCCCTCCCTCCCTCCCTCCCTCCCTCCCTCCCTCCCTCCCTCCCTTCCTTTCTTTCTTCCTCTGTCCCTCCTTCCCCCTCCCTCCCTCCCTCTCATTCATTCATTCATTCATTCATTTTTTGAGGTAGGGTCTCACTCTAGCCCAGGCTGACCTGGAACTCACTCTGTACTCTCAGATTGGCCTTGAATGATCCTCCCACCTCTGTCTCCCAAGTGCTAGGATTAAAGGCATGTGACACCATGCTCAGCTAAATTACTTTTTTAAAAATATTTTTATTTGATGGACTGGAGAGATGGCTTAGTGGTTAAGGTGCTTGCCTGCGAACCCTAAGGACCCATGTTTGACTCTCCAGATCCCACATAAGCCAGATGCATAAAGGTGAAGGAAGCACAAGGTCTCACATGCCCACTAGGTGGCGCAGGCGTCTGGAGTTTGATTGCAGTGACTGGAGGCCCTGGTAGGCCAATTCTCTCTCTCTGTCTCTCTCTCTCTAAAATTTAAAAAAAAAAAAAATATATATATATATATATATATATATATATATATATATATATATATATATATATATTTGAAAAGAAAGAGGTGGGGGTGGGGAGAAATGGGGAGAATGGACACACCAGGTCTTCTTGCTGCTGCAAACAAATTCCAGATGCATGCACTACTGTGGCACCTGGTTTTATGTGGGTACTGTGGGCCAGCAGGTTTCGCAAGCAAGTGCCTTTAACAGGTGAGCCATCTTCCCAGTATTATTATTATTATTATTTCTTTTTGGATTTTTGAGAAAGGGACTCACTCTAGCCCAGGCTAACCTGGAGTTCACTCTATAGTCTCAGGGTGGCCTCCAACCTACAGCAATCCTCCTATCTGTGCCTCCCAAGCAGAAATTTTATTTATTTAAGAGAAAATGGATGCACCAGGGTCTCCTGCCACTGTGTACGAAATCCAGACACGTTTGCCACTTCGTGTATGTACCTTTACATTGGTGCTGGGGAATCAAACCCAGGCAGGCAGACTTTGCAAGCAAGTGCCTTTAACTGCCGTGCCAACTTACCAGCCTGCTCTCCAAGTTTCTTATGAGGGCACTAGTCTTGTTGGATTTAAGACCACATTACTCTAGCATGGTCTCATTTTAACCTGATTACATCTGCATAGACCCTAGTTCCAAATAACATCCTAGCGGCATAAGTACCAGAACTTAGGATTTCAGTGTAGTTAGTCTATTTTTTTTTTTTTTTTTTGGATGGGGTTAGGGGCACACATGAGACACAAGTGACTTGTTCACCCCAAAACAATAGCACTGTGAGGATCTTAGAAGCAAAGGAGGACCCAGTCTTGTCTGAAGGTTCAAGCCTCTCACTGGGGAGATAAATGGTCCTGAGAGATAGTTAGATGAGCTCATTCCATGGAGTCCAAGGCTGGGGTCATCACACCATGGTAGAGTAATCTCCACTTTTTTTTTTTTGCAATTTTTTTTTTTTTTGTAATCAGAGAGAGAGATGGAGAGAGGATTGGTGGGCTAGGGCCTCCAGCCACTGCAATTGAACTCCAGACACATGCACCACCTTGTGCGCATGTGCAACCTTGTGCGTCTGGCTTATGTGGGACCTGGAGAGTCGAACATGGGTCCTTAGGCTTTGCAGGCAAGCGCCTTAACTGCTAAGCACTCTCTCCAGCCCTTAGCCTCCATTTAAAATGATTATTTATTTGAGAGCGATAGAAGCAGATAGAGAGAGAATGAGTGTGCCAGAGCCTCCAGTCACTGCAAACAAACTCTAGGCACCTGTGCCACTTTGTGTATTCAGCCTTACATGGGTACCAGGGAATTGAACCTGGTCCTTTGGCTGTGCTGGCAAGTGCCTTAGCCATGAAGCCATCTCTCCAGTCCTTAACCTCCATTTTTTTTTTTTTTTGCCACCATGTCAAATATGTTCACAAATATTCCTTGTTTTTCTGTGTTATTACTGTTTTTGCCCAGGTCATAACCCAAACTGAGTCTCATCGTCAGCGCCTGCTACAGGAAGCAGCTGCCAACTGGCATTCCTGGGCCACCAAAGTGCAGAAGATGAAGGCCATCTACCATGTCCTGAACATGTGCAACATTGACGTCACCCAGCAGTGCATCATTGCTGAGATCTGGTTCCCAGTGGTAGACGCTGGGCGCATCAAGAAGGCTTTAGAGCAAGGCATGGTGAGCTGCATTTGCGGCTGGGTGAATTCCATCTGTCCTGTCAGCCCCCGTGTGGGGCTCTGAGGTAGTTTAGTGACTGGATGGTGAGGATTGTCTTTATTTTTGTACATTCAGTTCTTATTTTTAAATTAATTTGTTTGAGAGAGAAAGAGGCAGAGAGGGACTGGAGAGATGGCTTAGCGGTTAAGGCACTTGCCTGCAAAGCAAAAGGACCCAGGTTCAGTTCCCTAGAACCCACATGAGCCAGATGCACAAGGGGGCGCATGCATCTGGAGTTCGTTTGTAGCTAAAGGCCCTGGTGTGTCCATTCTCTCTCTATCTTCTCTCTCTCTCTAAATAAATAAAATAAAAAGTTTAAAAAATATAAAAGAAAGAGGAGAGAGAGAGAGAATGGGTGTGCCAGGGCCTCTAGCCTCTGCAAACGAACTCCAGATGCATACGCTGGATGCATCTGTCTTTATATGGGTATGAGGAGGCAAGTGCCTTAACTGCTAATCCATCTCTCCAGCCCCTGGGTGGACATTTTAAAAAGGAATTGTTCCCCAGACAGGCCAGGGTGAGGGTCCTTCCTATCTGGAGGAATCCATGTGAGAAAATAGGACGGAGGCGGAGTGCTCAGTGAGCAGGCACGGGGAAGCATGCTGGGGTCACAGGGCGAGTCCCAAGGGACTCCCTCCCCCCAGTTATATTCCCCTGATGAAGTGACGTTGTCTGGCCTGCATTTTAGAAGCATTTTCTGTAGTATGGGGACAACAGGGCCATTGGGGGGGGGGGTTAGTGATCGTATGCTGGGGTTAGAAGTAAGCAGAGTCACCCTGCATATTGAAGGGCCCAAACTTCCTACAAGGCTGCTCAGACAGGAGAGGAAGGGCCTCTGCCCTGGGTGAGTGGGAGATGGAAGTAGAAATCAGGTGGTTGGCACCGTCACCGTCACCGTCAATAGTAGTCCGCTGTGGTCTATGCCAGGCATTATTTCAGTTTTTATAGGCTGTGCCCAGGAATTGAGAGGGAGCTAAATCTCTTGTTATGAAGGAGGTGATGACCACACCTCCAAAACCACGCACTGAGCACACCTGCGCTTGCTTTGTCACCAGGGAGGAGCTGCTTAGCTTCCTTTGTTTCCTCATCTTTAAAATGGGATTTGTTCTGATGGCTACCTCATGACATTGTCGAGACAGGCTGAGATCCACACACTCATTCAGTTGGTGTTAAGCCCCACTGAGGACGCCTCTGGGAAACGCGTGGGGGTTGGGAGTGGTGGGGTGGGGAGCGTAGAGAATTGGGAAGACTTGGGAAAATGGAGAGGTGGCTTGAATAGAATTGGCCTGTTTCCATGGGGGCCGTGGTTGTAGATGCCAGTAGAGGATTAAGTCACCCTGGGAAAGAAGCCTTGATTGCAAGACTAAAGTGTTTTATGAGAGAGAGAAAGAGAGAGAGAGAGAGAGAGAGAGGGAGAGAGAGAGAATGAGAGAATGGGTGTGCCAGGGCCTCCAGCTGCTGCAAATGAACTTCAGATGCATGTGCTACCTTGTGCATCTGGCTTACCTGGGTCCTGGGGAGTTGAACCTGGGACCTTTGGCTTTGCAGACAAGCACCTTAACCACCAAGCCATCTCTCCAGCCCAAGTCTAAAGTGTTTTGATTTCCCTCTTTAGATAGGAGGAAATGTTTGAAGAATTGAAAACTTTTGGGTCACTTTATTCCACACTAGTCACTGACAAGATCCACAGGAGGGACCCAAACGGGAGGGGACGTTCAGAGCAATGGCGGGGGGAGTTGAGGGGTGAGTTGAGGGGTGAGTTGAGAAGGAACAGTACCAGTGGCTGAGGCAGGAGAGGAACTAGCCTGGTGGTTACCAGAGTTCAAGGAATCTGGATGGCGCAGACTCCGGGAAGGAGCAAGAAGCAAGACTTGGCTTGGGGCAAGCTTTAAACTCCTGGATTTTTCCAGAGTTGACGAGTCATGGAGTTTGTACCATTGGGAAGGTAGGGATGAATTATGGAATTGGCTGAGCTCCTGAGGGAGAAAGGGGAGACAGGCAAGAGTAGAGATCCTGGAGCAGAGGTGTGTGTGTGTGTGTGTGTGTGTGCGCGCGTGCACGCGTAAGTGTGCTCAAGAGTGTGGGAATTGCTAGGGAACCAGGAAGGACTCTGCTCTGCTCTCTTGATGGCATTTCCATAAGATGAGTTAGGTAAATACTGGAACATACTCATTTTTTACAAATGGGGTCACAGTTTTCAGAGAGGTCAAGAGATGCCCCAAGTTCATATCAAGATTTATGTACTAGGGTGGGTAGGTGGCTCAGTGGGTAAAGTGTTTGTGGCATAAGCGTGAGGTCTGAGTTTGGATCCTCATGTAAAATGCCAGGCATGGTGGTGTGCCTTGTAATCCCAGTGCTGGGGAGGCAGAGACAGAAGAATCTGTAGGACTTACTAGTTAGCTAGTCTAGCTGAATTGATGAACTCTAGGTTTAGTGTGAGGCCTTGTCCCCAAAAATAAGGTGTGCTGGGCTTAGTGGAGCACGCCTTTAATCCCAGCATTTGGGAGGCAGAGATGAGGATCACTGTGAGTTCAAAGCCAGCCTCGGACTACCACATGAATTCCAGGTCAGCCTGGGTTAGAGTGAGACCTTACCTTGAAAAACAACAATGACAACAAAAAGGTAGAAGGGGCTGGAGAGGTGGCTTAGCAGTTAAGGCGCTTGCCTGCAAAGCCTAAGGACCCATGTTCAACTCTCCAGGTCCCATGTAAGCCAGACGCAAGGAGACACAAGTGCACAAGGTGGCGCATGTATCAGGAGTTTGATTACAGTGGGCGGAGACCCTGAAACACCATTTTTTTTCTCTGTCTCTTTCCTCACACTTTTGCTCCCACTCTTACTTTCTCACATTAAAAAAATAAAGTGAATGGGCTGAGGAGATGGCTCAGTGTTAAAGCCCTTGCTTGCAAAGCCTGCCAGCCTGGGTTCAATTCCCCAGCACCCACATAAAGCCAGATGCACAAAGTGGCACATGCATCTGGGGTTTGTTTGTAGCAGAGGAGGCGCTAGCATGCCCATTCTCTCTCTCTCAAATAAATAAAAATATTTTAAGCCGGGCGTAGCGGCACACGCCTTTAATCCCAGCACTCATGAAGCAGAGGTAGGAGGATTGCTGAGAGTTCGAGGCCAATCTGAGAACACAGAGTGAATTCCAGGTTAGCCTGAGCTAGTGTGAGACCCTACCTCAATATATATATTATATATATATATATATATATATGTTATATATATATATATATATAGTGGAGAGTGATTGAGGAAGCCACGCCTGGTCTCTACGTGTCTACATATGCATGCACACATACCACACACATTTACATACACACACAAAAGAAAAGGAAAGAAAGTCTGTACTGGCGCCCAGCTCTTGTCCTTACGTATCCTTCACTTACTCTTTTTTATAGGAACTAAGTGGCTCGTCCATGGTCCCCATCATGACAGAAGTGGAATCTAAATCTGATCCTCCCACCTTTAACAGAACCAATAAATTCACCGCTGGCTTCCAGAACATTGTTGACGCATACGGTGTAGGCAGTTACCGGGAGATAAACCCAGGTAAAGATCCGATGTGTTGCATAACACAGTGGCTTGACATTGAAAATTAGGTAAGAAAAAGGGGCTGGAGAGATGAGTTAGAGGTTAAAGGTGCTTGCCTGAGAAGCCTAAGGACTCATGTTTGACTCTTCAGAGCTCATGTAAGCCAGTGAGATGCACAAGGTGACCTAAGCGTGCAAGGTTGCACATGTGTACAAGGTGGTGCACATGTCTAGAGTTCCAATGAGGTGGATGTAGGCCCTGGTGCACCAATTTTCTTTCTCTCATAAAAAAATTGCAAAAATAAAAAAAAACCTCAATAAATCCTTGAAATAGAAAAAAAAGAAAAGAAAATTAAGTAAGACATGTTTCTCAGGGGTGATGGTCCCAAAACTTTAGTTTCCTGATGCCTTGTATTGCCTTTTATATGTGCTTACTCACAGGGCTGGGGAGATAGCACAGTGGTTAAGGCACTTGCTTGCAAAGCCTGATGGCTTGGGTTTAATTCTCCAGAACCCGTGTAAGAACGCACCCATGCACAAAGTGACACATGAGTCTGGAGTTCATTTGCAGCAGCAAGAAGTCCTGGTGTGCCGTTTCTCTCTCTATCCCCTTGCAAATAAATAAAAATATATTTTTTTTAAATTTTTAATTTTTTTCCATTTTATTTTATTTTATTTATTTTTTTCTCAATTTTATTAACATTTTCCATGATTATAAAAAATATCCCATGGTAATACCCTTCCCCACTTTCCCCTTTGAAATTCCATTCTCCATCATATCCCCTCCCCAGCTCAATCAGTCTCTCTTTTATTTTGATGTCATAGTCTTTTTCTCCTCTTATGCTGGTCTTGTGTAGGCAGTGTCAGGCACTGTGAGGTCATGGATATCCAGGCCATTTTATATCTGGAAGGAGCATGTTGTAAGGAGTCCTACCCTTCCTTTGGCTCTTATCCGCTATCTCTTCCGCATTAGATCCTAGTGTGCCCAGTTTCTCTCTCTATCCCCTTGCAAATAACTAAAAATATTTTTAAAAAAGTTTTAAAAAGTGGCCAGGTGTGGTGGCACACACCTTTAATCTCAACACTTGGGAGGCAGAAGTAGGAGGAAGTGAGTTCGAGGCCACCCTGAGACTACGTAGTGAATTCCAGTTCAGCCTGGGCTAGAATGAGACTCTACCTTGAAAAACCAAAAAACAAAACAAAAAGTTTTGAAATGCCTATGCATGAGAGATTTGTTCTTTAGCTCTCCCTTAATGTCTGTTTATTTATTTCATCACCTATCTATTGTGAGGATCTTGCTGTGTAGCCCGGGCTGGCTTTGAACTCCCAATCCTCCTCTTCTCGGTCACTGGGATTCAGGCGTGCACCATCTCTCCTTAAGTAGCAGCCTCATCCATCAGCCCAATTTAATCCTTGTCCTGTAGCCCCCCCCCCCCATTATCTGACATAGTTGTCCAGGAAAGACAAGGGCACACAGGACTTGAAGTCAGGGGATGAGATTCTTGGAGCCCTGAACTGTGGGTTCTATATCCCCAGTTTAGTAGAATAGAAGGGTAGACCAGATGCCCTCTAGCCACACGGGGAGCCATGCTGTTCTCCAAGTGGAGCTTCACCTAACTGGTGACCCATTATTCAGAGGCCTCACGGGTAATTGCTGGTGCTGACCCAGACAGAAGATGATGGTGGGAAGAATATAGAAGCCAGAGGAGGAAAACTGGTGTTAAATCCTGTCTTAGTCACCTTTACCCTCGCTGTGACCAAATACCTGCTACTGACGACTTAGGAGAGGAAGGACTTATTTTAGTTCACAGTTTTGGAGGTGATTGCTTAGCCCCACATTCTGCTCTTGGGCAGAACATCATGGTGGTGGTAGCACCAGGCAGAGGAGGCAATTGAGTGGAAGAAAGAAGAACACAGAAAGGGGTCAGGGCACCATGTGGCCCCCAGGGAAGGACACACACTCCCAGAGTGTGACATGACCAGCTTCCTCTATCTTAGTACCACCTCTTACCTTTCACCCACCTGTTCACAGCATTGAGGGATTAATCCACTGACTGTTCATTCATTTTGGAGGTGCCATCACAGACATGCTTCATGAATCCCCTGAACCTGTCTGCCTGCCTTCCTTCCTTCCTTCCTTCCTTCCTTCCTTCCTTCCTTCCTTCCTTCCTTCCTTCCTTCTTCTCTTCTTCCCTTCCTCCCTTCCTTCTTTTTTCCTCCCCTCACTCTCACTCTTTCTTTTCTTTCTTCTTCTTTTTTGTTTGTTGTTTCAAGGTACGGTCTCACTCCATCTCAGGCTGACCTGGAATTCACTACATAGTCTCAGGGTGGCCTTGAACCCATGGCGATCCTCCTACCTCTCTCTCTTTCTTTCTTTCTTTCTTTCTTTCTTTCTTTCTTTCTTTCTTTCTTTCTTTCTTTTTTTTTTTTTTTGAGGTAGGATCTATTGTAGCCCAGGCTGATCTGGAACTCATTTTTGTAGGCCCAGGCTGGCCTTGAACTCATGGTGACCCTCCTACCTCTGCCTGTGGAGTGCTGGGATTAAAGGTGTGTGCCACCACACCCAGCTGGGTATCTCTTTTTATCTATCTACCTATCTATTTTTTGGCAAAATTTCAGTTTCATTATGGCGTCTTCAAACACATTTTCTTTGTTCCCCTTCTCCCCCTTTCCCCTTCCTGCTTTCCCTTTGTTCCCCTCCCAACTTAGTCTCCCTTCTGCTTTCATACGACATGTTTCCTCTTGTCTCCCCAATCGCCTCTTGTCTTTCAAGTCTCTTATCTCCTATCTGGAATCATAATCCATAATCCAATCAAGCTGACAGTCAAAATCACCCCTCACAAGTCCCATCTAACTTTGTGACCTTGGAGCTCACACATCACCCATGTAGGGCTTAATGGATGTGTCATGTGGGAATGCCAGTTCATGGATGATCTTATGCTGACTGGAACCTAGCCAGGTCATGTGGGCCTGGAGAGAGAGAGAGGACAGAAAGACAGCAGGAAACCCCCCTACAGTTGGAGTAGCTGCTCTATCAAAATCTTTGGCTGGGTGGTGGTGGTGGGGCGCTGGAGAGATGGCTTAGTGGTTAAGGTGCTTGCCTGAGAAGCCTAAGGCCCTAGGTTAAATTCTCCAGGTCCCATGTAAACCAGATGCACATGGTGGCACATTCCTCTGGAGTTTGTTTGCAGTGGCTAGAGGCACTGGCATGCCCATTCTCCCTCTCCCTATCTCTCCCTCTCTCTGTCTCAAATAGATAGATAAATAAATAAAGAAACATCTTTAAAAAGAAAAGAAAAGAAATCTTGGCTGGGGGTGGGGACACGTTTGGAGGCTTCAGCTGTGTATGTCACCCCACAGCACCCTATACCATCATTACCTTCCCCTTCCTGTTCGCTGTGATGTTCGGAGACTGCGGTCATGGGATGGTGATGCTGCTGGCAGCCCTGTGGATGGTTCTTAATGAGCGGCACTTGCTGTCTCAGAAGAGCAGCAATGAGGTGAGTGACCAGTGACTATTCCTGGAGGCAGAGGGTTAAAGCATGATGTCACTGCCACTACGGGAATAAAATGTGTTATGAAAAATAAGGGAAAGAGGCAAAGTAAACAACAACAAAAGAGTTCCAGTTCAATATAAAACACTTGATCAAACGTAGTTTCTTTGGATAGCTTGGTGCAGTACATTCAGCATTTTGGGGGGTTTCGTCTTGGCCTGACAAGGCATCACTTTCTGTTGCTGTTTTGCAATGCTGTGCAGCAAAGCCTGTGCCTTGTGCGTGCCGAGTCACAGCTCTACCTTTGGGCTAAAACTCCTGACCCCTAATGTTTTTTGGGGGTGTTTCTGTTTAATTATAAAACAATACATAGTAGTTGTACAAATTCGGAAGAGACTACAATCGGACCACCTAGAGAAAAAAAGTCACAATGAATATTTTTGGAAATATTTTAATTTTGTGTGTGTGTGTGTGTGTGTCCTTATCCACAAGCATGTAGGTTTAAAAAATTCCACCAGCGAGTGCACATTATTTATAACCTCCTTTCAAAACAAAATCTTCAAATATAAATATTTGCTGATGCTGGAATCATTTACCCACAAACCTGTGGTGAGGGTTTTTAAGAACCCCTAAGCAGTTCTGATTATGGAGTCCTTCATGCTCCAGTCAGCATTTTCCTGCCTTCAGCAGGGTCCAATGGCACGGTTCTGGGGTTGAGGCTGCTCAGGAGCCTGCACTAGCGTGAGTTAAACAGCTAGTCAGTTCACTGCTCCCGTGGTAATAGATTTGACAAAGTGGAAACACGCCTTTAGCTATGTTCCCAATTGTAAGAGTCTTGGAGCTAGCTCAGTGATGTCATTGTGAGTTAGTCATTAGCAAGGTCAGCCGGGCGTGGTGGCACACACCTTTAATTCCAGCACTTGGGAGGCAGAGATAAGAGGATCACTGTGAGTTTGAGGCCAGCCTGGATCTGCAGAGTGAGTTCTAGGTCAGCCTGGGCTAGAGTGAGACCCTGCCTCAAAAAAAAAAAAAAAAAAAAAAAAAAGGAGCTGGAGAGATGGCTTAGTGGTTAAGGAGCATATCTGCAAAGCCTAAGGACCCAGGTTCGATTCTCCAGGTCCCATGTAAGCCAGATGCATATGGTGGCGCATGGGTCTGGAGTTCGTTTGCCGTGGCTGGAGGCCCTGGCGCGCCCATTCTCACTCACTCTCTCTCTCCCTCTCTCTGTCTCTAGTAAATAAATAAATAAAAGTAAATGTGCGAGGTTAATGGGAAGAATCAGCCTGTTATTGATAGTTTTCTATGATGAGCTTAACAGATGTCATTTTCTAGGGTAAACATTTAAAGTTGCAAAGTTCCACTTCAGTACTTGGAATGGATGATCCATACATCCAGCCTTCTAGGAAAGCTTTTCCTCCTCATCGCAGATGTGGTCAGACAGATTCAACCTTATAACAACAAGCCCCCATGACCACAGATCTGACCTGCTGTGAATGGGCAGCCGACAGAGGCCAGCTCAGGGCGTGTCTCCTGAAGGTGCCTGCGACCGCTGCCTGGCGCTTTCTAGTCCCTTCCTTAGCAGATGAGGCCTTGGATTGTCGAGCAGTCCTCTTTCTTTTTTTGTGATTTTGCTTTTGTTTGTTCGAGGTAGCATCTCACTCTGGCCCAGGCTGACCTGGAATTCACTATGGAGTCTCAGGGTGGCCTTGAACTCACAGCAGTCCTCCTACCTATGCCCCCCAAGTGTTGGGATTACACCACCATGCCTGGCTCACTTTCTTTAAAAAAAAAAAAAATTGTAGGGGGCTGGAGAGATGGCTTAGTGGTTAAGGTGTTTGCCTGCGACGGCAAAGGACCCAGATTCGATTCCCTAGGACCCACGTAAGCCAGATGCACAAGGGGGCGCACGCAGCTGGAGTTCGTTGGCAGTGGCTGGAGGCCCTGGTGTGCCCATTCTCTCTCTATCTCTTTCTGCTTGAAAATAAATAAATAAAATAAATCTTAAAAAATATTGTACCTATTTATTTATGAGACAGAGCAAAAGGACACCCCAGAGCCCCGGACACTTGCACATCAACTCCAGATACATGCACCACTTGGTGCATCTGGCTTTACCAGGGTACTGGGGAGTTGAACTCAGGCCGTCAGGGTTTGCACCCAGCACCTTTAATCACTGAGCCATCTCCCCAGCCTCCATGGTCGTCCAGTTTCTAACCAGGGCTGAAAGAAGGAGTATTACATATTTTTGTTTGGACAATAACGACTGCCAGGCTAGGACTTTTCTGATTCACCTACCTGAGCTCAGGAAGATCATTACCACCTGCGCGCACCTCCTCCTTGCAACGTGCTACTTTGCCAGCGCTGCTGATGCTCGAGACGGCTGTCTGTCCATTCATAATGCCCCCCCCCCGGTCTCTGGAAGCTGCTGACCAGCCGCCTTTCTGTCTCCCCGAGACCAGATCTGGAACACGTTCTTCCACGGCCGCTACCTGATCCTGCTCATGGGCGTCTTCTCCATCTACACGGGGCTGATCTACAACGACTGCTTCTCCAAGTCTTTGAACATCTTTGGCTCTTCTTGGAGCGTCCAGCCCATGTTCAGAAATGGCACATGGAAGTAAGTCCACAAGCTGCCAGGCATCCTTCCGGTCCACCCCCACCCCCCAGGTAGCTCCTTCCATGGTCGGGGCAGTCTACCCTTGGCTCTTTTCACAGCTGCCCTGCAAATTTGCCCAACAATTTCATTTTGTCTATGGGCGTACATGATCTATGCCACTCTCTTGGCCACTGCCCTGGTCACTGTAATGGAGGGAGGGAGCTTGTAACAGTTTGGTATAATTAAATATATATACATGTATATTTTTTAGAATTTTATATTTATTTATTTATTTTTATTTTTTGGTTTTTTTTTTTTTTTTTTTTTTGAGGTAGGGTCTCATTCTAGCCCAGGCTGACCTGGAATTCAGTCTGTATTCTCAGGGTGGCCTCAAACTCAAGGTGATCCTCCTACCTCTGCCTCCTGAGTGTTGGGATTAAAGGTATGTACCACCACACCCGGATTTATTTTTATTTATTTATTTGACAGAGAAAGAGGGAGGGGGAGAGAGAGACAGAGAGAGAATGGGCGCGCCAGGGCCTCCAGAGACTGCAAACGAACTCCAGATGCATGCACCCCCTTGTGCATCTGGCTAACATGGGTCCTGGGGAATTGAACCTGGGTCCTTTGGCTTTGCAGGCATGTGCCTTAACCGCTAAGCCAACCCTCCAGGCCAATTAAATATATATGATGGAGTATGTGCCATGCAAAACCAGGCACTGTTCTAAAACCAAGTGATACAGCAGATATGAACTGGGCTCGGTTTTTCAGTATTTTTATTTTTTTCAGAAAAGCTTGTGTTCAATGTTAAGAGCAAGGAGGAGACGAGAATCTGCAGTGGCAGTTCTGGACTTGCCTTGCGGCTGACAGAGTGGGGAGGGTGAGGGCAACCAGTTGAATAGTCTGGGAGTGTGGGAAAGGGACCTGGAAACTCCCTAAAGCCCAGTCCACAACTCCCGTGTGCTTTCCATCATTCTTTTTTTTTTTTTTTTAATTTTTATTTATTTGAGAGCGACAGACACAGAGAGAAAGACAGATAGAGGGAGAGAGAGAGAATGGGCGTGCCAGGGCTTCCAGCCTCTGCAAACGAACTCCAGACGCGTGCGCCCCCTTGTGCATCTGGCTAACGTGGGACCTGGGGAACCGAGCGTCGAACCGGGGTCCTTAGGCTTCACAGGCAAGCGCTTAACCGCTAAGCCATCTCTCCAGCCCCATCATTCTTTTTTTAAAAATTTTTATTTATTTATTTGAGAGCGACAGAGAGAAAGAGAGAGAGAGAGAGAGAGACAGAGAAAGAGCGAATGGGTGTGCCAGGGCCTCCAGCCACTGCAAAAGAACTCCAGACACATGTGCCCCCTTGTGCATTTGGCTAACGTGGGTCCTGGGGAATCAAACCTTGAACCGGGGTCCTTAGGCTTCACAGGCAAGCGCTTAACCACTAAACCATTTCTCCAGCCCTCCATCATTCTTTTATCAGCTAATAAGATATATAGGCCTCGTATAGGAAACACAGTATTACAGAATGTGGACTTTTAGGGAGGAGGGAAAAAGACCTTAGAACTTAAGAGAGGGGCTTGGGCTGGAGAGAGAGAGAGATCAGCAGTTAAGGCACTTGCTTGTGAAGCCCCAGAACCCACATAAACCAAATGCACATGGTGGCACATGCATCTGGAGTTCGTTTGCAGTGGCTAGGGGCCCTGGCATGCCCATTCTCAGTCTCTATCTCTCGTAAATAAATAAATAAATTTAAAAGGGGAGGGGGCTTGGCTGAGGAGATATATCCTCACAAGCATGAGGACCTGGATACCTATGTAAGTGCTGGGCATGACAAGCGCCTATAATTCCAGCATGGGGAGGCAGAGACAGGCAAGTCACCGGAGCTCATGACCAGCTCATCTAGCATAGTTTGTGAGCTCCAGGCCCATGTCTGAAAGGATGTGAATGGCTTCCTGACTATACCTGAGGGGTTGTCCTCTGGCATCCACACACACATGTCCATCCACACAGCAACATGCACACTCACAAGAACACATGAAAGTAAAACTACATTAAAAAGGGCTGGAGGGATGGCTTAGCGGTGAAGGTGCTTGCCTGCAAAGCCTAAGGACCCAGGTTTGATTCCCCAGGACCCATGTAAAGCCAGATGCTCAAGGTGGTGCGTGCATCTGGCGTTTGTTTGCAGTGGCCAGACGCACAGTAACACAGTGCGCAATGTTACACATATGTACAAGGGGGTGCACGTGTCTGGAGTTTGTTCACAGTGGCTGAAAGCCCTGGTGTGTTCATTCTCTCTCTCCCAAAATAAATAATAAAAATAAAAAAAAATTTAAAAAGGCAGATGGGGTTCCCAAGGGAATGGCACCCAAGATTGTCCTCTGGCCTCCACTTAACACGCATGCATACAAAGAGAAAGGGACTTAGAAGATTTAGCCTGGGTTAGTCCAGGCAGGTGGTTAGTGAGTGTCCTTTTTGCTGGCATTGGATTCTTTTTTTAATTTAGAAAATTATTTATTTATTTATTTTTATTGACAACTTCCATAATTGTAGACAATAACCCATGGTAATTCCCTCCCTCCACCCTCTTTCCCCTTTGAAACTCCACTTTCCATAATATCCCCTCCCCCTCTCAGTCTCTCTTTTATTTTGATGTCATCATCTTTTTCTCCTTTTATGATGGTCTTGTGTAGGTAGTGTCAGGCACTGTGAGGTCATGGATATCCAGGCCATTTTGTGTCTGGAAGACTACATTGTAAGCAGTTCTACCTTTCCTTTGGCTTTTACATTCTTTCCACCACCTCTTCCGCAAAGGACCCTGAGCCTTGGAAGATGTCATAGAGAGGTTTCAGTGCTGAGCACTCCTCTGTCACTTCTCAGCACCATGGCCATGACTTCAGAGTCATCCCAAGGTCACTGCCATCTGATAAAAGAAGTTTCTCTAGCCAAAAGTGAGAGTAGCATTAATATATGGGTCTGAATGTTAAGAGAAGTGGTTATTGGGCTGGAGAGATAGCTTAGCAGATAAGGAACATGCCTATGAAGCCTAAGGATGCAGGTTCACTTCTCCAGGTCCCACATAAGCCAGGTGCACATGGTGGCGTATACATCTGGAGTTCATTTGCAGTGGCTAGAGGCCCTGGCATGCCCATTCTCTCTCTCTTCCTTTCTCTCTGTCTCTAATATATAAATAAAAATAAATCTTAAAAAAAAGTGCTTACTGGGCAGTTTGGTGAGCATAGTATATACATTTACCCAGACACCAGTAGATGTGACTCATGTGGCTCATGACTTCTCTTGTTATAGGTTTTCAGTATCAGGGATGTATTCCCTCCCATGGAGTGGGCCTCCAGTCCAACTAGAGAGTGGTTGGTTTATCCCATAACAGACATGCCACTATTGCACCCATTGGTTCATGTGGCCTGGCTGGTGAAATTTAAGGCTTGCAGTGTCCACTGTTGAGTATCTCCACTGGTAACTTCTCTCTCTCCCATGGAACTGCATGCAGCATAGCTTTTTCCAGCTTTCTGTCAGCTGGTCTACATGGAGAAGGTTTTAGTGTTTGATTCTTATTTCTGGCTTACTCTCTCAGTCACCGTAGGTCTGAGGTTTGTGTCTTGTGAAGTTGTAAAGCTGTACATTGGGTAGGTGACCGTGGCTTTGCTGTGGATGTCGGGCCAGTTCCCCCCACCGGGGATGGCTGTATCCCTTGTTGGCACACAGGCTAGTGAAGACCACCCATCCGTTCCTCAGTAGACCGTCAGGACCTGAGTCTGTCTGGAGAAGTCCACCTGGGTGTTCAGGAGCTGGGTGTCACTAGCAGGCTACTTGATGTCCCAGCTGCTGTCTAGGACACTTGCATAATGTCACAGCAGTGGGGGCGGGGGCGTTATCCCTGTCCATTATTTCATATGCTTATTCCCTGGGCCTTCTATAGCTGTAAGGAAAAGAACATTAATGCCTAATGTGACTCTCCCCTTGAGGCTTACCAAGTGTATCATCCATACTACTGGATGGAAAAGGGTCCCAGGATTTTGTTTGCTTGGAGACAGGGTCTTGCAATGCAGCCCAGCCTGGCTCAAACTCACTATGTAGCCCAGGCTGGGCTCGAACTCGGTGCTTCTGCCTCAGTCTGCCAGTTGCTGATATTATAGGCCTGTAATACCACACCCTTCCCCCGCCCCGCCCCACTCTGCTTGTTTTAAAGGCTAAGTTTCACAGAGATCAAGATTTCTGTGTAAATAGCTATGCATCCTTCAGGATCTGCCCAGATGTCCTCTGGGGAGACCTCCCTGGCTTAGCTCTGGGCCAGACCTGCTTTCTTTGTGATCTCCGCGCATTATCCCATCCTCTCCCTCTTTGCTGACATCTTCCAGTTCCCGCTTTACTTACCACACTCCAATCAAGCTAAGGGTTCCTCGGAAACTTTAGATTGTGAACTCCTTGTGGTCCAGAGGGTAACTGCAGAAGCCTAGGACAGTACTTGACACATGCCAGCGATGCAGTGCCCATGTATGGAGTGACTGAAAGACCAGAACCTATGCCTTGAGCCAGCAGCCGAGGGTTGTTGACTGGCAAGTTCATGGCTGAGGCCAGTATTGTACTATTTGTATTTTTGGTAAATCACATGAACATTTCTTTTCTTTTTTTTTTTTTTTGGTTTTCCGAGGTAGGGTCTTGCTCTAGCTCAGGCTGACTTGGCATTCACTATGTAGTCTCAGGGTGGCCTCAAACTCATGGCGATCCACCTACCTCTGCCTCCCGAGTACTGGGATTAAAGGCATGTGCCACCATGCTCAGCTCACATGGACATTTATAATATACAGTTCTTTTTGTTGTTGTCATTTTGTGTTTTTGAGGTAGGGTCTCACCCTAGCTCTGTCTGACCTGGAATTCACTATGTAGTCTCAGGGTGGCCTTGAACTCTCAGTGATCCTCCTACCTCTGCCTTCTGAGTGCTGGGATTAATGGTGTGCACCACTATGCCTGGCGGTATACAGGTAATTTTAGAAAGATTACTTTTTTTTTAGTTTTTCTTTTGCATGTGTGTGTCGTATACGTGAATGTATGTTTGCAAGTTCATGTTTCTGATGGGCATGTGCATATGTGTGATGTGCATGTATGTGTGTGCGCACGTGCCTGCGTGAATATGGAAGCCAGAGGTTGACAACAGGTGTCTTCCTTGGTTGCTTTATAGTTTATTCTTTTTAAAAATTTTTATTTATTTATTTATTATTTGTAAGCAGAGAGAGATAGAAAAGAGACAGAGAGAATGAGAATTGGTGTGCCAGGGCCTCCAGCCACTCAAACGCTAGACCCATGAGCCACTTTGGGTACTGGGAAATCAAACCAGGGTCCTCAGTCTTCACGGGCAAGCACCTTTACCACTAAGCCATCTCTCCAGCCCTTTTTGAAAATTTATTTGCAAGGATTAAGAAAGAAAGAGAAGCCAGGAGTGGTACACACCTTTAATTCCAGCACTTGGGAGGAAGAGGTAGGTAGATCGCTGTGATTTCGAGGCTACCCTGAGAGTACATAGTGAATTCCAGGTCAGCCTGGACTAGAAACACAAAACACACACACACACACACACACACACACACACACACACACAGAGAGAGAGAGAGAGAGAGAGAGAGAGAGAGAGAGAGAGAGAGAGAGAGTGAAAATGGGAACACCAAGGCCTTTTGTTATAGCAAATGAACTCCAGATGCACGTGGCACTTTGTGCATCCTGCTTTACGTGGGTCCTGGGGAATTGAACTCCTGTCATTGGGTTTTGGAAGCAAGTGCCTTTAGCTGCTGATCCATCTCTCCAGCCCCACTTGACTCTTTGAGACAGAGTCTCTTGCTGAACCTTGAGGTCACCAGTATGGCTAGACTAGCTAGCCAGTGAGTCCCAGGGATTCTCCATCTCCGAATCCCCAGTGTGGGGATGTTTGCCGCCATGTCTAGTGCTGTACGCTGGGGACCGAGGATCTGCACCCAAGACATGGCAAGCACCGTAGCCACTGAACCATCCTCCCTAGTCACATTATTATATATATTTTTTTTCTGCCCCTGGTTGATTGTTGATTCAGAGTACATTTGTTTCTCCCTTTTGTCTGCAGTGCTCACGTGATGGAGAGGAATCTTTATTTACAGCTGGACCCAGCAATGCCGGGAGTGTACTCTGGAAACCCCTACCCATTCGGCATTGATCCGGTAACAATGTCTTCTCTGGTAAAATGTCAGTTATGTTCAATGTGCTGCTGAGGTTATTGAATGAAGGAGGAGAAAGGACTTGGAGCCCTGAAAACATCACACAGGACAGGATACCTGGAACCAGAGCCTGTGGGGCACGCGGCTGCATTCTGTGGATGTGCCCGCTGGGTCCTCTACTTAGCCCCGGGTCACTTTCAATGCAGTTTCCTGTCTCTCTTTTTCTCTATCAGCTATCCCACTCATGGCTAATGATAGCTGCTGCGGTTTCTTCCTCCTCTTCTTTGCATGTATGTGAATATTATGTGATATGTGTATATATGGCATATGCACGTGTGTGTAGATGCACTCACTCTGTACATAAATGTGTGCAGACCAGAGGAGAATGAAGAGTGTCTTTCTCATTCATGTATTTTCTTGAGACGGGGGTGTAGGGGTGAGAGGTATCTCTCCCTAAACCCAGACCTGCTGTCCTTCAGAGAGCTCCAGGGATTCTCAGATCTCTGCTCCCACCAACTGGGGTTACGGATATGCATGGCCCTGCCCAGCTTTTTACGAGGGTTCTGGGGAGTGGAACTTGATCTCTTGCCCTGGAGGCCTTCATACCTAAACAGTGAGCACACTTAACCACTGAGTCATCTCCCCAGCCCTTGTTACTGTGTGTGTGTGGTATGGTGTAGTGGTAATATCTTTAGAAAGCCCTTGGTTGGAGCTGGAGAGATGGCTTAGCAGTTAAGGCACTTGCCTGCGAAGCCTAAGGACCCAGGCTCGACTCCCCCAACCCATGTAAGGCAGATGCACAAGGTGGCACTTGCACCTGGAGTTCAATTGCAGTAGGTAGATGTCCTGGGGTGCCAATTCTCTCTCCGTGTCTCGCTCTCGAAAAAAGAAAATAAATATTTTTTTTTAAACATTTTTTGTTCATTTTTTATTTATTTATTTGAGAGCGACAGACACAGAGAGAAAGACAGATAGAGGGAGAGAGAGAGAATGGGCGCGCCAAGGCTTCCAGCCTCTGCAAACGAACTCCAGACACGTGCGCCCCCTTGTGCATCTGGCTAACGTGGGACCTGGGGAACCGAGCCTCGAACTGGGGACCATAGGCTTCACAGTTGAGTGCTTAACCGCTAAGCCATCTCTCCAGCCCAAAAATAAATATTTTTTAAAGACCCTTGGTTGACTGGAGAATATGTATAGTTGATATATACCTGAATTAGATGCATACTTTATTTTGGTATTGTCTTGCATCTTACCTTTCCCCTGAAAGTATGTCTTTAGTGTTTTGTTGTATTTTACTACATAGAATTGATAGTTTTAAAATATATTTTATTTATTTATTTGAGAGAGAGAGAAAGAGGAAGAGAGAGAGAGAATGGGCGCACCAGGGCCTCTAGCCACTGCAAACAAACTCCAGACGCATGCGTCCCCTTGTGCATCTGGATAACGTGGGTCCTGGGGAATCGAACTGGGAACCTTTGGCTTTGCCGGCAAAGGCCTTAACCGTTAAGCTATCTCTCCAGCCCAGAATTAATATTTTTAAAGGCATATGCTCATTTTACTTGCTTGTTTGCTACATGCATATTCAGTCGATTAAATGTGGGACCAGCCAAATAAAGGTGATTCCTGCTACAGCCTTTAGATTGTGAGATTTCTGAATAGAGGAGAAAAATGTAGGAGTCCAAGCAGTATCCATGAGAGGCCATACCGGTGTATTTGCATACTGCCACCAGATGGCAGCTTTGCGCTCCCAAAGCCCATCGCGATGTAGGCTTGTGGAAGAGACTTGGGAGAGAGCCCGTGTTCAGCTGTCGCAGCTGAGAGTGTGCAGAACTGCCCCTGACAGCGGTTCGTCTTTCGCTTCCCTCCTGTGGGTCATCGCCTCCCGTTTTCCTGAGCTGTCCCCTTTCCCGCCCTAATAATCAAACCAGAAAGCAACACAGCGGGACTTTTCAGATTTGCTGCCCAGGTGCGGTTGCATTCTAAGTTTTATCAAAACAGATTAAAAACCCCTGAAAGCTGGTTTGTAAACTGCAATGCCTGAGAGAAACATCTTTTCTCTCGTGTTACTTTTGCAAAGCTGAAGGCCTCCTGGGCCAGGAAGTGATGGCCAGGAAGCCGGCTGAGGAAGCTTCCAGCGCGGGGATGTTAGGGTCCCATGAGGTTCCCGCGCTTTGGATTTCATTGTCGCCTGTCTCCTTTCCTGCTGCAGCTCCTCGCTGAACCCTTCTGCTCCTCAGAGTGGGGAATATAGGATTTTGCACTTAAAAAAACAAGCAGGAGCCGGTTGTGGTGGCGCACGCCTTTAATCCCAGCTCTCAGGAGGCAGAGGTAGGAGGATCGCTGTGAGTTCGAGGCCACCCTGAGACTACAGAGTGAATACCTGGTCAGCCTGGACTAGAGTGAGACCCGACCTTGACAAACCAAAAAGAAAAGAAAAAAAAAAAAAAACAAAAACAAAAACAAAAAAACGAACAGGGAAACAGAAGCTGGTGAGGATATGGGGCCAGAGGAACGCTTACCTTCTTCACTGCTGGTGATGCAGCCATTGTGGCTGGAAGTCAGTTTGGAGGTTCCTCAGAAAAACTAAAACTGGAACTCTGAGATGAGCACTCCTGCAGCGCTATTTCATAATGGCCAGGAAATGGAGCCAGCCTGCATGTCCATCTGCAGATGCATGGACGGAGAAACTGCACAATATGCCCCCAATGCAATTGTTTTCTTTGTAAGAAACGTGAAATCGCGATACCCGCAGGGTACTGTGAATGATTGTGTGAGGCTAAACAAGCCAGACTCAGAAAGACAAAGACTGGGCCTAGAAAGATGGCCCAGGTGTTAAAAGCACTTGCTATGCCCGGAGCCCACTTAATGCCAGAAGCAAGCAGCTCACATCCGCTGTGCCAAGGCATCTATGGCAGAGGGACAGCAGAGGCTCTGTAAGCTCATTGGCTGGCTGGCCTGGCCTTCCTCCCAGTGGAGAAAACTAGACCCTGTGTCAAACAAGGCAGAAGGGAAGTCCATGCATCCAAACACAGGCACATAGGCGTAGACACACACCAAAAAGAAGCATGAGTATGTGTGATGAAATTAGACAGGGGATCACGAGGGTGGGGGGGGGGCAAAGGGGCAACAGATATCTTAATGAGGGGGGAGGGGAAGTGACCTGAAAGCAGAAGTGTGTACTGTTTAGAGGAAGGAAGGAAACCAGACAGATGTAGGGCAAGGGTCATGGAGGAGGGCAGTGGGGAAAGGGAACAAACTAGAACAGAGTATGGTGTCATATATGTATGAAAATGCCATAACAAAATCTCATTACTTTGTGACTCTAAATTATAAATCAATAAGGGGCTGGAGAGATGGCTTAGCGGTTAAGCACTTGCCTGTGAAGCCTAAGGATCCCGGTTCGAGGCTCGATTCCCCTGGACCCATGTAAGCCAGATGCACAAGATGGCGCATGAATCTGGAGTTTGTTTGCAGTGGCTGGAGGCCCTGGCATGCTCATTCTCTCTCTCTCTATCTGCCTCTTTCTCTGTCTTTCACTCTCAAATAAATAAATAAAAATAAACAACAACAAAAAGGCGTGTGCCACCATACCCTGCAATAAAAATATTAAAAAAAGAGAAATCAATAAGAATATATATATTTTTAAAATATTTTTATTTATTTATTTATTTGACATAGAAAGGGGGGAGAGAGAGAGAGAATGGGCATGCCAGGGCCTCCAGCCACTGCAAATGAACTCCAGATGCATGTGCCCCTTTGTGCATGTGGCTGACGTGGGTCCTGGGGAATCAAACCTGGGTCCTTTGGCTTTGGAGGCAAATGCCTTTACTGCCAATCCATCCCTCCAGCCCAAGAATATAATTTTTTTTTTTTTTTTTAGTTTTTCGAGGTAGGGTCTCACTCTAGTCCAGGCTGCCCTGGAATTAACTATGGAGTCTCAGGGTGGCCTTGAACTCACAGTGATCCTCCTACCTCTGCCTCCCAAGTGCTGGGATTAAAGGCATGCACCACCACACCCGGCCTAAGAATATAAATTTTAAGAAAGAAAAAATCCTGCGTGGCCCTGAGTTTCTGTTCTGTGTGCAATTTTGCCATCTATCCAAAAATTTGAAAAGGAACAACAACAACAAAAATGTCAGGTACAAGAGAAGGTAGGGTGTTAAAAATGATAAACTGTTTTTTTTTTTCACTTGGAGCTTTGAAAATTTCTGGCCTCAGTGGTAGAGCACTTGTCTAGCATGTGTGAGACTCTTGCTTCCATCTGCAGCACTATAAAAAAAATAAAGTAAAAATCTGTATCATAAAATGACACACATGGGCTGGCGATAAGTGCTTGCCAAGTGCACATGAAGCCTTGGGTTGAGTCCCAAGCAGCACATGATCGGGGCGTTGGTGGGATGTGCCTGTAATCCCAGCACTCAGAGTTCGACATTCAAGGTCATCCTCTGCTACGTGAGAGTCTGACCCAAAGCATTTAAAAAGGGTTACACATGCATGATAGGAAAATCCTGCTCTAGAAATCCTGTTCCTCAGAACACAAGGACTCAGTCATAGATACGGATGAAGGCTTTAGTCATTGACAGTGTGAATTTCCACAGTGCATTTATTCATAATATTAAGTACATTTTTGTGAGTCAGATCATGAAATAGCTCGGTCTTTATCATAGCAGAGCAGATTTAACTTACTTCTATATATGTAATATAAATATAAAATAATAGATATAAGTATATTTATATAATATATATTTAATAATATATATAAATATATATAATTATATACATATGTATGTATATATGTTAAATTTGGTAAGGGGAGTAGAACCTAAGGGCTTATGCATGCGAAGCAAGTGCCTTATTACTGAGCAATGACTAGTCTTAAATATTTTCTTGTAAGTGAGACGTGATGGTTAAGAGTCTGTGCTCTGAAATCTGATTGCTTGAGTCAAAATCTCAACTTTTCTATTTACTTGCTCTGTGATTTTGATTAAATTATTATCTCTATGCCTGGCTCCTCACCTGGAGAATGGGCATAGTAGCCTTAGACATAGAAATAGAGAGAGAATGAGAATGGGTACTCCAGGGTCTCTAACCACTGCAAAAGAATTCCAGTTGCATGTGTCACCATGTGCATCTGGCTTCAGTGGATACTGGAGAATCAAACCTGGTTCCTTAGATTTGGCAAGCAAGCACCTTAACTGTTAAGCCATCTCTCCAGCCCACGTTCTCCTTTTTTTAAAACAAAATTATTTATGTATTAGAGAGAGGAGAGAGAGGGAAAAGCAGATAGAGAGAGTGGGCACACCAAGGCCTCTAGCCACTGCAAATGAACTCCAGAAGCACGTGCCACCTAGTACATGTGGCTTTATGTGGGTATTGGAGAATCGAACTTGGGTCCTTCAACTTTGCAAGCAAGTGCTTTAATGGCTGAGTTATCACTCCAGCCCATGTTCCCCTTTTCATTTAGTCAGGGACACAACTCTGTAGGATGGGTAGGTCTTCCCACTTCAATTCTCTCAGTCTAGAAAATCCTTGGTAACCATATCTAGAGATTTGTTTCCATTGTAATTCTAAATCCTATCAAATGGACAATGCTGATCAAACATTACACATGTCTTAGCCATAGAGGTTATAAAGACTTGCTATGGAAATAGCTTCTTGGCCTGGAGAGATGGCTCAGCAGTTAAAGGCACTTGCTCGCAAAGTGTGATAGCCCAAGGTTCAATTCCCGAGCACTCATGTAAAGCCAGATGCACAAAATGATGCATGCATCTGCAGTTTGTTTGCAGGGACAAGAGCCCCTGGCACACCCATTCTCTCTCTCGCAAATAAATTAATAAAGATATTTTAAAAAAGAAATAAGGGCTGGGCATGGTGGATGCTTTTAATCCCAGCAAGCAGGAGGCAGAGGTAGGAGGATCGCCGTGAGTTCAAGGCCACCCAGAGACTACATAGTGAATTCCAGGTCAGCCTGGGCTAGAGTGAGTCCCTACCTCAAAAACCCAAAAAAAGAAAAAAAGAAAAGAAAAGAAATAAGGGGCCAGAGAGATAGATACCTTATGGTTAAGGTGCTTGCCTGCAAAGCCTAAGGACCAATATTCCATCTCTCTCCAGATCCCATGTAAGTCAGATGCACAAAAGATGAGGCAAGCACGAGGTGGCACATGCCCACTAGGTGGTGCAAGCATCAGGAGTTTGATTGCAGTAGCTGAGGCCCTAGCTCTCTAAAATAATTAAGTAAGTAAAAAGAAATAGATTTTTTGAAAGGGTCCTAGGAAAATGCTTTGCATGTGAGTGTTCCAGAGTCGAAGCAGAAGATAATATTAGTTGAAAAGGGATTTGGGGGCTGGGAAGATTGCTCAGTGGTTAAAGGCACTTGCATGCTAAGTCTGCTTGCTTGGATTTGATTTCCCAGCACCCACATAAAACTTGATGCACAAAGTGGTGCATGCATCTGGAGTTTGTTTGCAGTAGCAGGAGGCCCTGGCATGCCCATTCTCTTTCTCTCTCTCTCTCTCTTCACAAGTAAATAAAAGTATTATATATATATTTGCAAGCAGAGAGATAGAAGAGAAACAGACAGAGAGAATGGGCATGTCAGAGCCTCCAGCCACTGCAAACAAACTTCACATGCATGTGCCGCCTTGTACATCTGGCTTCACATGGGTACTGGAGACATCTCTCCACCTATATATCTACAATTTATTAGAGAGAGAAAAAAGCAGATAAGGGCCTTTAGACACTGCAGATTCCAGATGCATGCAGCACCTTGTGCATCTGGCTTACGTGGGTACTAGGGAATCAAATCCAGGTCCTCGGGCTTCTCAGGCAAGTGCCTTAACTGCTAAGCCCCAAATATTTTTACAAAATTATTTGGGATCCATTCTTTGGCTAGTGTTCCTGACGCCATTATGTAGGGACCTGAGGTAAGTTTTTGCTCTCTCCATAATCTTCCAGAGTATCTTTACATTTGGCCCAGGGGTAACTCATACAGCCTTGGTTTTCCTCCAGCAACTTGTTATTTGATGTGTTACTAATGCTCTGACACTTTTCCATCACAGTTGCATTGAGCCTAAAATCCATGGCTCTCCCAGGTGGCTTTCTGGGGGAAACTTTGTACCTCCAGTCCCAGCAGAACTTTTTAAGCTTTGTCTCTCTCTCTTTCTCTTTTTTTTGGTCATGTTTCTTGTCCAGATTTGGAACCTGGCTTCAAACAAACTCACATTTTTGAACTCCTATAAAATGAAGATGTCAGTTATCCTGGGAATTGTCCAGATGGTTTTTGGTGTCATTCTCAGCCTCTTCAATCACATGTGAGTTTCCCCAGTCACCCTGTTAGTCTGATTGTGCTGAGGATGAGGAGCTGCAGGGCCACCAGTGTGGCTTTGTGCAGGGTTGCTTGCCGGCGTGTCTCGCCCTGAGCCAGGAAAGGCAGGTTAGTCTGCCAGCTGGGCAGAGTCTGTTAAAACGAGAGCGACTCTTTCACCTCAGAAACACCTGAGGGTTCCGGATGAGGCTGGGGAGCTCACACACCTCGTGTACCCCGGCCTGGAAGACCAAGGTTGCTGGGATAGCTAGCTCTGCTCTCGCCCAGTGCACCAAGGGAAGCGCGAGTGAATCCTGATCAAGGTCCTCCCGATCTTGCATCCCGCCGGTCCTGTCTTCCAACTGGAAGCCGCCTGTGTTCCGCTCATCTGGTCCTGGCTGTCCTCCAGCCGGTTTCTTTCCTTCTGTTAAGATTTAGCATTAGGGGCTGGAGAGATGGCTTAGCGGTTAAGCGCTTGCCTGTGAAGCCTAAGGACCCTGGTTCGAGGCTCGGTTCCCCAGGTCCCACGTTAGCCAGATGCACAAGGGGGCGCACGCGTCTGGAGTTCGTTTGCAGAGGCTGGAAGCCCTGGCGCGCCCATTCTATCTCTCTCCCTCTGTCTGTCTTTCTCTCTGTGTCTGTCGCTCTCAAATAAATAAATAAAAAATTAAAAAAAAAAAGATTTAGCATTAGGAAGTGTCTTAAACTTATTTCTACTGAGCGTATCAGTGCTCAGGGGCTGGGGAGATAGGTAGGTCAGTAAAGTTCTGGGTATGCAAGCATGAAGACCTGAGTTTTACCCACATAAAAATGTCAGGTATAAGCCGGGTGTGGTGGCCTTTAACCCCAGCTTTTGGGAGGCAGAGATAGGAGGATTGCCATGAGTTCGAGGCCACCCTGAGACTACACAGGGAATTCCAGGTCAGCCCGGGCTAGAGTGAAACCCTATCTCGAAAAACAAAACAAGACAAAACAAAAACATGTCAGGTATCGCCAGGCGTGATGGCGCACACCTTTAATCCCAGTATTCCCCTACCCCGTTCCATTAATAGTAGGAACCATTCTTTTTTTTTTTTTTTTAAAGTTTATTTATTTATTAGAGATAGAGGGAGGGAGAGTGAGAATGGGCATGCCAGGGCCTCTAGTCACTGCAAACGAACTCCAGATGCCCGTGCCATCATGTGCATCTGGCTTATGTGGGACCTGGCGAATCGAACTTGGGTCCTTAGGCTTCACAGGCATGTACCTTAACCACTAAGCCATCTCTCCAGCTCATTTTAAATGTTTTTTTTTTAAAGTTTATTTTTATTTATTTATTTATTTGAGAGAAAGAGAGAGAATGGGTATGTCAGAGCCTTCAGCCTCTGCAAATGAACTCCAGGTGCATACCCAACCTACGCATCTGGCTCACGTGGGTCCTGAGGAATCGAACGTGGGTCCTTTGGCTTCGCATGCAAACACCTTAACCACTAAGCCACCTCTCCAGCCCAATAGAACCATTCTTTACCCCCAACCTGTATAAGACAAGTTGATTCTGGCCCACGGGTCATGGTTTGCAGATCCCTGTCTTAATGCATTCTTAGGAGAAGAACTTCTATGTGTCTGTTATTCCATCCTTTCTCTCTCAAATGTCTTCCTGAGAGTGAGGTATGCTTGCAAAGCTGTGGCCAAATTGCAGCTCTCTTTGTGGGACAAGACCTTGGCTTTAGATCTTACCTTCTAGACTCACCTTCTCTCTGAGTCTTTTGTACAAAAGCGTTTTCCAGAATTTCCTTTCTTTTTAAAACTTTTTTGTTTATTTATTTGAGAGTGATAGACACAGAAAGAAAGAGGCAGACAGAGAGAAAGAAAGAGAGAGAGAGAATGGGCATGCCAGGGCCTTCATCCACTGCAAGCCAACTCCAGACATGTGCGCCCCCCTGTGCATCTGGCTAACAAACGTGGGTCCTGGGGAATCAAGCCTTGAACCTGAGTCCTTAGGCTTCACAGGCAAGCGTTTAACCGCTAAGCCATCTCTCCAGCCCCAGAATTTCCTTTCATTCTTTTTCTATCGGCACATGGTTGTGTTTTCCAGGGGAGCTGTCCCCATTTGCCCGTGGTGTTCAAGAGAGAAGTGAACATTTTGTGCTTTGGGAAGAGAGATCAAGTACTAATGTTCCTTGGGTGTTCTGGCTTATATGTGTTTCTCCGCCCCCAGACACTTCAGAAGGTCTCTCAACATCATTCTGCAGTTCGTTCCTGAGATGATCTTTATGCTGTGCCTGTTTGGGTACCTGGTTTTCATGATCATTTTCAAATGGTGCCAATATGACGCCCACACATCCCAGCACGCCCCCAGCATCCTCATCCATTTCATCAGCATGTTCCTGTTCGACTATGATGACCCTTCCAACGCGCCCCTGTACAGGCGTCAGGTACCTTACTTTTAAATGTCTTATGTTATTGATTTGCCCATGTGTGCTATGCGGGTGTGGGCGTGTCAGGGTTTCTTACCACTTCAGGTGAATGCCTGACACTTGTATCAGTTTAAAATTTTTTCTTTTATTAACAGCGTCCATAAGTGTAGACAATAAACCATGATAATTCCCACCCACCACCCCCATTTTCCTCCTCCCCAATCCAGCCTCTGTTGAATCCCTCCTTCTTTCTGAGGAGTTTCTCTTCTATTCTGATGTCACCACTGCTTCCTCATTATGAAGGTCTTGTGTAGGCAGTGTCAGGCACTGTGAGGTCATGAATATCAGGGCCACTTTTTTTTGTCTGGAAGGTTCCACTATAAGCAGCCCTACCCTTCCTTTGATTCTTACATTCTTTCCGCCACCTCTTCCACAATGGACCCTCAGCCTTGGAGGGTGTGATAGAGATGTCTCAGTGCTGAGCACTCCTCTGTCACTTCTTTTTTCGAGGTAGGGTCTCACTTTAGCTCAGGCTGACCTGGAATTCTCTATGTAGTCTCAGGGTGGCATCAAACTCACCGTGATCCTCCTATCCCTGCCTCCCGAGTGCTGGGATTAAAGGCGTGAGCCACCATGCTTGGCTTATGGTGACTTTTTAATCACCCCATTGGTCATCGCCATCTGAAAAGAGAAGTTTCTCTAACCAGAAGTAAGAGTAGCATTGATATATGGGTATAAAGACTTATAGAACTGCTTATAGGGCAGTTTGGTAGGCATAATGTATGTAGTTAGCCAGACAAGAGCAGACGTTACTCCCCTAGGGCTCATGACTTCCCCTGCCTTAGGTTTTTTTTTTTTTAATTTTTTTGTTCATTTTTATTTACTTATTTGAGAGTGACAGAGAGAGAAAGAGGCAGATAGAGAGAGAGGGAGAGAGAATGGGCATGCCAGGGCTTCCAGCCACTGCAAACAAACTCCAGACGCGTGCACCCACTTGTGCATCTGGCTGACGTGGGTCCTGGAGAATCAAGCCTCGAACCAGGGTCCTTAGGCTTCATAGGCAAGCACTTAACCGCTAAGCTATCTCTCCAGCCAAGGTTTTTTTTTTTTTTAAATATTTTATTTATTTATTTGAGAGAGGGAAAGAGGCAGAGAGAGAGAAGAGAGACAGATTGAGAATGGGGCACACCAGGGCTTCCAGCCACTGCAAACAAATTCCAGATGCATGCGCAACCTTGTGCATCTGGCTTACGTGGGTACTGGGGAATCAAACCTGCATCCTTTGGCTTCACAGTCATACGCCAAACCATCTCTCCAGCTCTGGGTTAAATTTGATTAACTCTCCTCCCACCCTTCCTTTACTCAATCCCTTCCCTTGATCCCACTGCACCACTTTTGTGTGTGCGTGTGTGTGTGTGTGTGTGTGTGTGTGTGTGTGTGTGTGTGTGTCTCACTGGCTTATGTGGATGGCTGCAGTATTGATCCCAGGCCAGCAGCAAGCATCTTTACTGTCTGAACCAACTTCCTAGCCCCAATATCTCTGCTTTAAAAAATTCTTCTTTTCGCCTGGCGTGGTGGTGCACGCCTTTAATCCCCGCACTCAGGAAACAGAAGTAGGAGGATCGCTGTGAGTTCGAGGTCACCCTGAGACTTCATAGTGAGTTCCAGGTCAGCCTGGACCAGACTGAGACTCTACCTGGAAGGAAAAACAAGAGCACGGTGGTGTGGTGATAGCGGAACTCCTCCTGGGTCTCTCAGCAGAGGCCCCAGGACAAAGTGAGCCATGAAAAACCAGGATGAGGGTGTGCGGTGGGTCACCCACAAGGGAGGGAGGTGCCCACTATGAGGAGGAAAGTCACATGGAGGTTTTTTTTGGTTGTTGGGGGAGACTCTCCCTTTCATTTTAATAAGAGAGTTCAAAGAAGCTCAGATAATCATCTAGTACAGGAAATACATAATTCCTGGTTGAGTGTAAAGTGACCCCAAGGCCTTATGGTTTAGTGTACGGTGGTGAGTCATGGACCTGCCACTGTTTTCTTCCAGAACTAGGGCTGAGTGTGCCCGTGGGACAGGGCTTAAAGGAGCAGCGGACACATAAGCTGCCTGTATGGTGTGTCCCGAGTCTCGCTCTAAGACCAGCTCCGTATGATGCCTGTATGGGGCAACGCGCATGCAGGAGGACATAGAGAGTTAGCAGTACAGAAATGTCACCTCCCTTCCTAGGACAGTGGGCACCACAGGCCCGAAATGTCCCTAGGAACGCTGCAGAAGTGACGATGAAGAGTGCCATTGACTGACCCACCCTCGTCCCCTTAATGGCACGACCAGGGCTTTGCAGTTTGTCACCATGACCAGATCTCACCATGTCCTATATTTTTGGTTTTGCAGCAAGAAGTCCAAACTTTCTTCGTCATTATGGCGCTGATCTCTGTGCCGTGGATGCTCCTGATTAAGCCATTTATTCTCAGAGCCAGGCACCGGCGATCGCAGGTAAGGCAGGCTTTCAGTTCGCCTGGCTTGGGGAGCAGTGTGGTTTCCGTGACATGGAATTCTGGGAGGTGAGAGCACCCAGCGAGCCTGGGGAGGGGTTGAGGGGCTGACCTGCCCCAGGTGTGGTTCCTTCTGCAGAGTTACACTGGGCTTTGTTCCAGCACAATGACCCTCTTCTTCCCAAACACATTAAATCTCAGAGCTCCCAGATGTGGCTCGGGATGGATGTGTGCTCTGAAGCGGTCATTAATATTTTTAAATTTTTATTATTTGTGTATAAGTGTGCCAGGGTCTCTTGCAAATGAACTTCAAACCCCATGCACCACTATGCCTCCAGCTTTACATGAGTGCTAGGAAATTGAACCCAGGCTGTCAGGCTTTGCAAGCAAGCTCCTTTAACTACTGAGCCATCTCTCCAGTCCTGATCTTTAATAGTTGATAAGCATCTGAACTTGTGTGTGTGTGTGTGTGTGTGTGTGTGTGTGGTGTACCAGGGCCCCTTCTGCTGCTTTCTTTTTCCTCCCAAGTACTTATAAGGATTACTTATCAAGCAAGAAGTTAGAACATACTTTATTTAAAATTTTGTTAGCTTTATTTACAACTTAAAAAGAATTTATTTGTTTATTTATTTGAGAGAGAAAAAGAAAGAGAGGGAGAGAGAGAGAATGAGAATGGGCATGCTCGGGCCTCCAGCAACAGCAAATGAACTCCAGACACGTGCACCACCTTGTGCATCTGGCTTTACATGGGTCCTGGAGAATCGAAATCTGGATCCTTCGGCTTTGCAGGCAAAAGCTTTAACTGCTAAGCCATTTCTTCAGCCCTTTATAACTTTTAAATATTTAAACATATGGTATGTGGACTTCCAATTTTTCCCTTGTCCTATAAATATTAAGTACAGATCTGTTGACGAAAAAAGGTAAAGACAGGGCTGGGAAAGAGCTCAGGGGGTAAACTGCTTGCCGCACAAGCATTGGAACCTGAATCTGGATCCTCGGCACACGTGTAAAAAGCCAGGTGTAGCAGAGCCTGCCTAGAATCCCAGTGCTGGGGAGGTAGAGATAGGAGGGTCCCTGAGGCTCGGTGGCTAGTCTAGCCAGATCTATGAGCTAGCTCTAGGCTCAGTAAGAAACTCTGTCTGAAAAAAGTAAGGTGGAGACCAAGTGAAGCAGACACCAGTTGATCTCTGGTCTCCACATGCACATGCACACCCGCACATACACATGCACCTCCACACATGCAAACATGCATACACACATAACATATGCAAAAAAGAGAAAGGTATAAAACCCATCTTCAGGGCTGGAGGGATGGCTTAGCCATTAAGGTGTTTGTCTGCAAAGCCAAAGGACCCAGATTCAACTCCCCCGGACCCATGTAAGCCAGATGCACAAGGAGAGCATGTGTCTGGAGTTTGTTTGCAGTAGCTGGAGGCCCTGAGTGCCATTCTCTACCTGCCTCTTTCTCTCTCCTCCTCCTCTATCTCTCTCTCTCAAATAAAAAAAAAAATTTAAAAAAGATATTAATATCTAATTTATAGTACTGCTATGAAAGCATTCTAGGAAAAACCTTGCATTTGGAAAATTAGGCCTCACAGTTACATGAAAGAAATAAAAGCTAAGCAGCCCTCATCTGAAAATCTAAAAGCTGGAAGGTTCTGGAATCAGAAGTGTTTTGAGCTCCAACAGCACCACAAGTGTAAAGTTTCCGTCTGATCTCATGCAGTGGTGATGCGCTCAAAAGGCGGGCTTACTCAGAGTGTTGCTAAGTCACCTGCAGGCTGCATCCTGGACAAAAACAAAACAATTACCTACGGGTTGTAGTAGAGAGATGGATCAGGGGTTAAAGGCACTTGCTAGCAAAGCCTGCCAGCCTGGGTTTGATTCCCCAGGACCCACGTAAAGCCAGATACACAAAGTGGCCCATGTGTCTGGAGTTCATGTGCAGTGGCAAGAGGCCCTGGCGCACCCACACTCACATACACATTCTCTCTATAGCTCTCAAAAATGAATTAATTTTATTTTTTAATTAATTAAAAATTATCTTCAAGCTATGTGTGTTTAAACTTGGGTACCATCCATGAGATATGTTATTATGTACATGAAGATATCCTAAAATCTTACAGAACTGAAGTCTGAAATGCTTCCTGTCTTAAGCTTTTCAGATGCATGCAAATTTGAGGATAAAACTAGGCAAATTGAATGGTTGATTATACTTGAAATTTTCTCCTAAGATATTTTTTATTTTAATCTTATTTTATTTATTTGAGAGAGAGAGAGAGAGAGAAAGAGAGAGAGAGAGAGAGAAGCAGGTAGAAAGAGAGAGAATGGGCAAGCTAGGGCCTTCAGCTGCCGCAATCGAACTCCAAACACGTGTGCCACCTTGCACATCTGGTTTACTAGGGTCCTGGGGAATCGAACCTGGGTCCTTTGGCTTTGCAGGCAAGTGCTTTAACTGCTAAGCCATTTCTTCAGCCCCCTATGCTGTTTTTTTAAAGTCAAAATGTACTTGAAGTTGTATTTATGTTGGACAATTTATTAATGTTAGGTGATTTTTTTGCCCATAGAGATCTGACTGATTTATGTCACCAGGGTATATCCAAAGTTCAGCCAACAATCTATGACTGGGTGTGTTTCTTTTAACAAAGGAAAGGCTCTGCTGTCCCTGCATTGCTTGCTGTTGAGACTGTATAATTTGCCACATTCTAGAGCACCATGCAGAACAGCACATGCTCTGGGATCTGTTACCTGGATTTGAATCTTGGCTCTGTCACTTGCTGGTCTTATCAGCTATGTAATCTGGGTCACGTTTCTTTTTAAAAAAATTTTTATTTTGGGCTGGAGAGATGGCTTAGCAGTTAAGCGCTTGCCTGTGAAGCCTACGGACCCCAGTTCGAGGCTCGATTCCTCAGGACCCACGTTAGCTAGATGCACAAGGGGGCACACACGTCTGGAGTTCGTTTGCAGTGGCTGGAGGCTCTGGTGCACCCATTCTCTCTCTCTCTTCTCTCTCTGCCTCTTTCTCTCTCTGTCTGTCACTGTCAAAATAACTAAATAAAAATAAACAAAAAAAGTAAAAATATTATTTTTTTCAGTTTTATTTATTTGAGAGAGAGAGAGGAGAGAGAGAGAGAATGGGTGCACCAGGGCCTCCAGCCACTGCAAATGAACTCCAGACACATACGCCACCTTGTGCATCTGGCTTATGTGGGTGCTGGGGAATCAAATTAGGGTCCTTAGGCTTTGCAGGCAAGTGCCTTAACTACTGAGTCATCTCTCCAGCCCTGGGTCACATTTCTTAACTTTTCTGTGCTGGATGGCATGTCTGTCAAACAGAATAATTCTACTCATATAAAATAATTGTCGTCAGGCATGGTGTCACACGCCTTTAATCCTAGCACTCAAGAGGCAGAGGTAGGAGGATCATTGTGAGTTCAAGGCCACCCTGAGACTGCATAGTGGATTCCAGGTCAGCCTGGGCCAGAGCGAAACTCTACCTTCAAAAACCGAAACAAACAAAAAGATTGTTTTGAAGGCTGAATGAGATAATATTGAGAGTATGGCATGTGTGAGATACTTAACAACCACTGAATGAGAACCTTTATTTTATATAACATTTCCCCAAATTCCAAGGCTAAGTTGAGTGCTGTCTTCATATTCCCTTCCTTGCTGACAGCTACAGTCGTTCACGATCCATGAAGATGCCACTGAGGACATTGAAGGCGGCCGTTCTAACAACTCTGGCCAGAAGGCTCCAGCGAGCGCCCACGGGACTCAGGATGACCATGATGAGGAGGTATCTGGCTTCCAAGGCCCATTTCCCAGTTTGTACTGATTTTGCAACTGGAACCTGGGCTTAACAGCTGCCTGGGTTGTGATCCCTCCTAAATGACCCCCAAATGAGCTGGGCAGCCTGGGCGCCTCTGCTGGCCTCCCCGTGAGTCAGTGTATTTGGAAAGGCCTGGGGAAAGGGAAGTATCTGTGAGGATCAGAACACCTAGTTACTGGTTGGTACCAGTTTGACAGAGCTGTAATATTTTATTGTTTTTTTTTTTGTTTGTTTGTTTTTATTTATTTGAGAGTGACAGACAGAGAGAGAAAGAGGGAGAGAGAGAGAGAAAGAGAGACAGAATGGGCGCGCCAGGGCCTCTAGCCTCTGCAACCGACCTCCAGATGCGTGCACCCCCTTGTGCATCTGGCTAACGTGGGTCCTGGGGAATGGAGCCTCGAACTGGAGTCCTTAGGCTTCACAGGCAAGTGCTTAACCACTAAGCCATCTCTCCAGCCCCAGAGCTTTAATATTTTGGCTGGGGCTATTCATATTGTCACTTCTGTCACACTGGCTGGGTTGTTTGAGAAGCCAGCCCACATGACTTGGGATACAAGTCCCATGCCTGCCCAGATAACTTCCTCCACCTAGTCCCTTGCTGTCTTCTATCTGCAGGCAGGCACTGTCCACCAACACCCCATCCATGAGCTGGCTGCCCTTGTTTGGCTAACTTGAGGCTCTGTTTATGAACCTCTCACCCCAGGCTGTAATCGAGCATCGGCCACATAGCCTTGCTTCTGCTTTTCTTGCATGCGCTTCTCCTACCTCCCTTCCTCACCAGGAGTTAGACAGATTCACATCTACTTAACATACCCGTTACATATCTGGGGATCCCCAGAAATTCCATCACTTTAGACCAGCTGGCTACAAACTAAGTAAGCCCTTCAGAATCTCAGTGTCAATCATTTCTGTAGAACAGCTCATTACTTATTGATACTTTTTTTTTTTGTTACAGCAAAATAATGCAAGTCGACGAAGAGTAGAGGCTTGTAGAACAGAACTAGAAATGGGAGAGTTCTGGGCAGTTTCTGTACACTCCCCAACACATTCCTGGGCTGGAGAGATGGCTCAGCGGTTAAGGTGCTTACCTACAAAGCCTAAGGGCCAGGGTTCGATTCCCCAGTACCCACATAAAGCCAGATGCACATGGTGGCAAATGTACCTAGAGTTCGTTTATAGTGGCTAGAGGCCCTGGTGTGCCCATTCTCTCTCTCAAATAAAAAAATGAAATATTTAAAAAGAACACATTCCTCTCCTGGCACCCATGCATCACAGGGTACTGCCAGCTTAGGAAGCTTAGTGCCCCAAGTTTGTCTGGGATTACATTCCATAGACCTGCCTAATAGAGTGCAGCCACCTCCAGTCCCCACCCGCTCCTGGAGATCCGTCCCACTGTCCCAGCCGCCTAACCACTGGGTTGGACTTTCTGATGTGGCCGGCCCCCACACAGACCCTTAGGGTCCCACAGTGAGAAACACTCTGGGAAATGCTGAGGGTCTAGATGTTGCCCCCCGGGAGCCAGGATAAAGCCAGACCTGTGTGGGGTACGATGAAATTTTCACTCTTTTCTCCTGATTTTGCAAACTCACTCCATCCCTGCCCAATCTGCCCCTGCAACTCTTCATAGCTGGTTCCATCAGAAAATGTGTAGGCAGGCTGGAGAGAAGGCTTAGCGGTTAAGAGCTTGCCTGTGAAGTCTAAGGACCCCGGTTCGAGGTTCAACTCCCCAGGACCCACGTTAGCCAGATGTACAAGGAGGCGCACACGTCTGGAGTTTGTTTGCAGTGGCTGGAGGCCCTGGCGTGCCCATTCTCTCTCTCTCTCTGTCTTTCTCTCTGCCTCTTTCTCTCTCTGTCTATTGCTCTCAAATAAATAAATAAAAATGAAAAAAAAATGGATAGGCTTTTGCCTTTTCCACATAACCCCTAGCATTCCTGGCTACAACCTCTACCTCTTTGCAAACACCACTCCAACCAAATTGTAAGGAAAGTGTAAAAAAAAAAAAAAAAAAAAAGCAAAAGAGAACACTGGACTTTGATCTCTTCAGACAGTTTATTTTAGAGAAACATCAAGGGGCAGCAGCCTTCCCATGGGATGGAGGCTGAAGCACTGAGCCAGGCTAGGGTGCAAGTTTATAAGGAGGATCCTAAGAAAAACAGGCTGCACCAGGTGCGGTTGATAAGAAAGTTGTAGCCGTCTGTGTCCTTGTTCAGAATAGGCTTCAGCCAGGATTGTCTAAGGGAGGAGACCCAGATGGTCCCTGGTCCTTCAAGGCCATCTAGGCTAAGGGGAGTACATCAATCAGAGAAGGTGTCTCACTTAATAAGGCAGAACACCTCTGTTGCTTCTTTATTGCCTGTGAGCTTTAGGGATAGTTATTAACTCCTTAGTTCCCTTTAGTTTTCAGGGAAGGCTATTAACCCTTCAGTCTAGACTCTGGGAGGATAAAAGAAACTGGGGGAGCTGGGGGTGAATGGGACATTTGGGGGAGGACTGCAAAATGGGCCTGAACAGGGCTGGTGAACTGTTATACTGCTTCCTACTGGAGGGAGGGCAGTAGATCTTTTGGGGTGTCCCACACAGTCCTATGGAAGTTGGATGTTCAGGGGCTGTTATTCAGTGGCCATGAAGAATTCAGTGTCTTGCTATGACGTGAAGGCAGGGATTTTGTCCAGGAGGAATTTAGTGGGGCATGCTCAAGGTAGCCTTTGAATACACTGTATCTGTGGGGAATCCTTTTCCTACACAGGGAGTTGAACCCCAGGTTGCCTGGGTGAAAACCAGGAATCCTGTGAAATTTGCACTCCTTTCTCCTGAGTTTGCAAACTCACTCCCTCCCTGCCCAGCCTGCCCAGCAATTCTTTTTTTTTTTTTAATTTTTTTAAATATTTTTTTTTATTTTTTTATTTGAGAGCAACAGACACAGAGAGAAAGACAGATAGAGGGAGAGAGAGAGAGAATGGGAGCACCAGGGCTTCCAGCCTCTGCAAACGAACTCCAGACGCGTGCGCCCCCTTGTGCATCTGGCTAACGTGGGACCTGGGGAACCGAGCCTCGAACTGGGGTCCTTAGGCTTCACAGGCAAGCGCTTAACCACTAAGCCATCTCTCCAGCCCCTGCCCTGAAATTCTTCATAGCTGGTTCCATCGAAAGATGGGTAAGCGTTCGTCTTTTCTGCATATCCCCTAACCTTCCTCCCTTATGTCTTTGCAAACACCTCCCTGCCCAGATGTCCCTTCTGAATACTGCTGTGACTCCTCTGGCTCTTCCACCTTTTCTCATCACTTCCTGTTTTTCTCATCTCTGAATAAAGATGTCTTCCAAGGAAGGGAGCCCCTCTTTCTATGATCTTACCCTTGTGAGAACCTACTTATCCAACAGCCCAGGTTCCAGGAGTTTATTTTCAGCTTGGCCTTTTCTTCTGATCCCGGCTTCCACAGCTGATGCTTCATGCAGTAACCTGCCGGGGTGGTTTACTGTCGCCCCCAAACTCCACACTTGTGTCGGCTGCTCCCTCCTCCAGTTCCCCATTGCTGCCAATGCGATCCTTCAGACTCAAGTACCCCAGAGCCCTGTATGACGCTGGCTCCAACTAGATTGGGGGCCCTTCCTTCCAATCCCATGAAATACTGTGCCTCTTAGTCACTGGAGTCCTCACACCATGGCACGGTGTCATTTTTCTCTCCCTGCTAGGCTGTAGGCCTGAGGGCCAGTCACGCTGTTGCCCCATCAGCAGAGTGTTGGAGGTCAAGATGAGTTGTGGCTGTCTTCCTGCCATTTCTGGTGGGGTTTCACACTAGCTCAGGCTGACCTGGAATTCACTATGGAGTCGCAGGGTGGCCTCGAACTCACAGCGATCCTCCTACCTCTGCTTCCTGAGTACTGAGATTAAAGGCGTGCGCCGGCTCTTTTTATCTTGCAGGCTCTCTGATCCATTGTGCTACCAGATTGATCTTTCTGTATGAGTTTTTACCTCCCCCTACCACTTCCTATTCAGGGAGGTCTTTTTGGCTTCATTGAAGCCAGGCTGTTTCTCACCTTTCCTCTCCCTCCCTCCCTCTCTCCCTCCCTTCCTTCTGGGTAAAAAAAGAGGGAGAGAGAGAGTGGGCACACCAGCGCCTCTAGGCACTGCAAATGAACTCCAGATTCATGTGCCCCTTGTGCATCTGGTTTTACTTAGGTCTTGTGAAATTGAACCTGGGTCCTTAGGCTTTGTAGGCAAGTACGTTAACTGCTGAACCATCCCTCCAGCCCTGGACTGGAAGTTTCTTAGTCATCTGTGTGTTTGTAATACTTTTCTGTGAAAGGACATACAGGGAAGCTGGCTAAGGGGTACCGAAGCACAGTTTGGGAGAAAGCATACGTACCAGTGTCCCACAGCCAGTGGGCCGACTCATTCACACTAACCATGAAGTTGGAGAATATCTAGAAGAGGCTCTAAGGCTCCAGTTACCCTGACTTGATCTGCGAACGTTGCATATGTGTTTGAAACATCATGTCACACCCCGTACATACATACTGTTTTGATTGGAAAAAGGCAAATAAGATTTTAACAACCTCACTGTAAAAGGAAGAGTGGAGAACTTTATTTTATTTTTTATTTATTTGAGAGCGACAGACACAGAGAGAAAGACAGATAGAGGGAGAGAGAGAGAATGGGCGCACCAGGGCTACCAGCCTCTGCAAACGAACTCCAGATGCGTGCGCCCCCTTGTGCATCTGGCTAACGTGGGACCTGGGGAACCGAGCCTCGAACCGGGGTCCTTAGGCTTCACAGGCAAGCGCTTAACCGCTAAGCCATCTCTCCAGCCTGAGTGGAGAACTTTATGAACTAAGATAGGAAATGCTGTGTTTCAGTTCAACTTTGGAGACATCTTTGTGCATCAAGCCATCCACACCATTGAGTACTGCCTGGGCTGCATCTCCAACACAGCCTCGTACCTACGGCTCTGGGCCCTCAGCTTGGCTCATGCAGGTGAGTGAGCAGCCTGGCAACCAGGTGACCCTGGAAGGCACACTGGCTGTGCATGTTGGCCAAGGGGCCTTCTCTGGGTTATGTGTATGCCAGACAGATGGCTTTATCTGTCCTTGAGCAATTTTGCGTCATGTTCCATGGTTTTTATTTATTTGACAGAAAGAGGGAGAGAGACAGAGAGAGAGAGTGGGGCGGGGCAGGGGAAAGAATGGGCACGTCAGGGCCTCCAGCCACTGCAAATGAACTCTAGATGCATGTGCCACCTTGTGCATCTGGCTTACGTGGGTCCTGGGAGACTCAAACCTGGGTTCTTTGGCTTTGCTGGCAAAAATGCTTTAAACCGTGAAGCCATCCTTAAGGCCTCCATGGTTTTTATTTATGTGAATGAAATCCTGTCTTTTCTTGGCCTGCCTTAACAAAATGCCATAGACTGGATGGCTTAAGCACCAGATATTTATTTTCTCACAGTTCTGAAAACTGGAAGTCCAAGATGAGGGTGTCTCTGGTAAGGACCCATTCCCTACCTTTACAAATGGCCACTTTCTCCATATGTCCTCCATGTGGGAGGGAACGATGAAAATTCGAATGTGAGAGGGAATGAGCCTGTATCTCTTTATTCTTTAATCTCATAATGAAGGGGCTCATAACCTCATCTATTCCTAATTCTCTCCCAAAGACCCATCTCCAAATACCCTGGCATTGGTGTGGGAGGAGGGTGTCAAGCTTTAGCATATGAATCTGGGGAGAGACATAGACATTAAGTTCACAGCCAGTCATGTTGCACATATCCTCTTAGGTCTTGCTTTTTTTTTTCCTAATATTTTATTTATTTATTTGAGACAGAGAAAGGGAGAAAGGTAATGGGTGCACCAGGGCCTCCAGTAACTGCAAACGAATGCCAGATACACGTACCCCCTTGTGCATCTGGCTTATGTGAGTTCTGGAGAGTCGAACCAGTATCCTTTGGCTTTGCAGGCAAACGCCTTAACCGTTAAGCCATCTCTCCGGCCCAGGTTTTGCTTTTTTGTGTGTCTGTCTCATGTTACTCAAATTCGGTCCTTTTGTTGCCAGTAGCTATAGTTTGCTTATTCTCCTTGGTGATCAATGTCTTATTTATTTTGCTGGAGACTCCACTACCATGGACATGGCTTCAGTAGACAACCTCTTGCCCATACCCTGGGGATTTGTGTCCGTTGCATTGAAGAAGAGACTTGTAGGTTTAAGGTGATAGGATGAGATGGAGAGATTGCTCAGTGGTTAAAGTGCTTGCCTAATAACCCAGGTTCGATTCCCCAGTACACATATAAATCCAGATGCACAAAATGGTGCATGTATCTGGAGTCATTTGCAGGGGCTGGAGATCCTAGCATATCTATTCTCACTCTTTCTCTGTGCTTACAAAGAGATAAATATATTTTCAAAAAAATGTTTTATTTCAGAGAGAGAGAGAAAGGTGAGAGAGAGACAGATAGACAGATAGACAGACACACACACACATAGAGAAAATTCACATGCCAGGGCCTCAGCCACTTAAATCGAACTCCAGATGCTTGTGCCACCTAGTGGGCATGTGTGACCTTGTACTTACCTCATCTTTGTGCTTCTGGCTAATGTGGGATCTGGAGAGTTGAACATGGGTCCTTAGGCTTTGCAGGCAAGCGCCTTAACCACTAAGCCATCTCTCCAGCCCCTATCATCTTTTTTGTAAAATTTATTTCTTGGCTGGAGAGATAGGTTAGTGGCTAAGGCGCTTGCCTGCAAAGCCTAAGGACCCATGTTCAACTCTACAGGTCCCGTGTAAGCCAGACAAGCAAGGTGACACAAGTGTGCAAGGTTGTACATGCACACAAGATGGTGCATGTGTCTGGAGTTCAATTGCAGTGCCTGGAGGCCTGGCATGCCAATTCTCTTTGTCTCTGTCTCTCTCTCTGTCTTGCTCTCTCCCTCTCTGATGAAAAATAAAAATAAATAACTAAAAATACAAAAGAGGATAGGATGAAAGGAATCTGCGCTCACCAGGCTGACCTCGTGGCTGAAATGTCCCTCCTGTGTCCTGCAGAACTGTCCGAAGTGCTCTGGACCATGGTGATGAACATTGGCCTTCGCCAGCGGGGCTGGGGCGGTCTCATTGCAGCCTTCATCATTTTCGCCATCTTTGCCGTCCTGACAGTTGCCATCCTTCTCATCATGGAAGGCCTGTCTGCCTTCCTGCACGCCTTGCGTCTGCACTGGTAGGTCTGCTTGTCCCCTGGAAGTCTGGGGCTCAGTTGAGAGAGGGCAGGCTGTGGAAGTCCTATCCTGACCTGTCGTGTGATGCTAGCAACTTTAGTTAGTACATTTTTGGAACCTCAGTTTGGCCATCTGCCTCCATCACATTAAATGATGCAGTGCATGTTTGCATGCACACAGTTTATACCAATGCCCTGTAATTTACTCCCTATGCTTACTGGTCATAATTGGCTTTGAAATAAGTCAGACGACACATCTGGACGTGCTGAGTGGGTCTGGGATGGATGTCTGGCTGTTGTGGTTGCTGGGGGCGGGAGTTACCCCAGGAGAATAAGCCACTGCATTCTACAGTGGAGACAGGAGGGAAGCACAAGAAGGAACTCACAGGAAACCCCAGACCTTCATAGTTACACCCAGAGACTACTGGTAATAAGAGATTAGGAGGCCGGGCGTGGTGGCGCACGCCTTTAATCCCAGCACTCGGGAGGCAGAGGTAGGAGGATTGCCGTGAGTTCGAGGCCACCCTGAGACTCCATAGTGAGATCCAGGTCAGCCTGGGCTGGTGTAAGACCCTACCTCAAAAAAAAAAAAAAAACCAAAAAATAAAATATGACAAGGTTCCATGTGTTTTACATTAGCAAGGGTCCCCCAAGATGGGAGTCAGGAGGGAGATAGAATCCAAGAGCAACTTCTTTGAAGAGCTATCCCATAACACAATGTGAACATCGCACTGTTCATGCTGCCCAGCGAGGGCGTAGACTTGCTGATGCTGTGCAGTGTGGTCCATGTGGGAAACGAGGCTGCGGAGAGGGAACTTGGGAAGAGGGAGGTTTCCAAAGCCCGCTGGAGTCGCTCCGTGTTCTGCTCCCTGCCCGTACCTGCTAGCCTCTCACGTATGCGTTTCATCCCCTCTCTCCTTGGCCCTTTCTTCAACAACAGGGTGGAGTTCCAGAACAAATTCTATGTCGGGGCTGGGTACAAGTTCTCCCCCTTCTCCTTTAAGCACATCCTGGAAGGGACAGCTGACGAATAGCCTTGTCTGTGTCTCCTGCGCGCCTGTGGGTGCCGGCAGAAGACCTTCATCTTGTGGCTGATGTCAGCCCAAGCCAAGAGGTCAACGCAACTCTGGATCTTGGCCACCCGAAGCCTAGAGCTGCGTATTACTTGGTTATGAGCCTTGGGATTTGATGTGACTTAACAACGTCATTGAAGAGCTACTCTGGCTAATCATATTGACTTCAAGTATGACCTTAATTATCATGTAATAAAATGATTGGAAAATGAATGTGGGGGCAGCCAATGTCTTCTTGCAATTAAAAAACTTTTTTTTTTTTTTAGTTTTTCAAGGTAGGGTTTCACTCTGGTCCAGGCTGATCTGAAACTCACTATGTAGTCTCAGGGTGGCCTCAAACTCATGGTGATCCTCTTACCTCTGCCTCCCAAGTTCTGGGATTAAAGGTGTCTGCTACCATGCCCGAGGTACTTTTTAAATTTTTATTTATTTAGTTATTAGAGAGAGAGAGAGGGCATGCCAGGGCCTCTAGCCACTGCAAATGAACTCCAGACACATGTGCTACTGGCTTACATGGGTACTGGGGAATCATACCTGGGTCCTTAGGCTTCACAGGCAAGCTCCTCAACTGTCTTCTCTCCAGCCCTGTTTTGTTTACTTTTGAGATAAGGTCTCATATATCCCCAGCTGGCCTTAAACTCACTATATAGCCAGGGATGACCTTGAGCTCCAGGTCCTCTGATCTCTTCTGCCCAAGTGCTGAGATTGGAGTCATATAGCACTATGCTCAGCGATCTTGCAATATTTTAAGTATTACAGTCAAGAAAAGAAACACATGGCTCATACCTTTGAATAAAGACGTTTTAAGATTAAACTAATCCATAACATTTAGTACGGATGGTGAGAGGCCAACACTGAGCAATGGAATTATACAAACAATACCCGGAAAAGAATCGGGTTCATGTTATCCCTTTATTTTCCCCTTCATCAGTGATACGGAGGAATCGTCTGGGGCTTAACATTACAGGCTTAAACACTTTCCCATGAATTTTCACCCCACACGAAGAAGAGCAGCTAATGCCTTCCATTTGCGGGGTGTTAGGAAGGGGCCCCTGGCCTGCCCCTTTGCACTGCTAAAGCCTGAGAAACGAGGTGTGATAACATGACATCATTCTTGGGTGTGGCTTGCTGCCACCCCCACATTTTTCTGGAGTAACCGGAGAAGGGGCTTACACCCACTTGGGCAGGTTCTTGAAAATGGTGTACAAGGAAAGAGATCACCTTGTTTATAGTCTGGTCCATTATCCTCTGGGCCCAAGCACCCAGAATTAATTTCTTCAGGCACCTGGACTGGCGATCTCCCAAGAACCTGATGCAATTCATTCCATCAGATGATCAGTCTGAATGACCTTAATCCAGGTGAATTACAGTCTCTTTGTCAACAGGTAGGACTGAGTGTAAGCAATTCTGAAGTGCTGTACCGTTTACATAGTTAGGCCACATAGTGTCTTATTTAGTTCTAAGTTTTCCTTGTCAGTAACCCCCAAAATACTGATCAGATTCAAATTCGTCTCCGGTTCAGAACTAAGTTTTTGCCCCTGTGTTGCGATTGACCGGTGCTGACAGATGTGGCAATATGCTCAGACCTCAAAGGAAGCTTCCGTGTCACCTTTCATGTCCATGTCACAGCATTTTAAGGCCCATCATTAGAGGATCCACTTAGTAGCGTTGAACAAAAGAGTGATGGTGGTTGTGGCTGGGGTTGTAGCTTAACAGTAGAATGCTTGCTTCGTGTGTGTGAGACCCTAGGGGCAATCTCCACTGCTACAGAGCAAAGCGAAGGAAAGATGCGGGCATCTCAGCTCTCAGACTTTGCCCTATCAAACCAAAAATAGAGCAGGGGCTGGAGGGATGGCTTAGCGGTTAAGGTGTTTGTCTGTAAAGCCAAAGGACTCAGGTTTGATTCCCCAGGACCCGTGTAAGCCAGATGCATAGGCTGGCACATGTGTCTGGAGTTCATTTGCGGTGGCTGGAGGCCCTCACATGCCAATTCTCTCCCTCTCTCTTGCAAATAAATGAATAAAAATTTGAAAAACCAGAACAAGAAATGGAGCTGTTCCCCTCCCTGCCATGCACACAAAAGGGCCTTTACCTGAACAGGAGGAAGAGACCATGTGTGAATGGCTGTGCGAAGCACTCACCTCCCCTGCCATTGAGATCACCGGGCAGTTTTAGGGTTTTCGGCTCACTGGCACACTTTCAACGACTGTCTAAAGAAGGCACCATGCATAGATGGTTCACGAACCTTTTTCCCTTTGATACTGCACAGTCCTAGGCAGGAGAAAATGTGCAGGGCCACCCTTCCCTCCGTTCCTCCTCTAGACCAGCTTTCAGAGGGGCCCACCTCCCTGAAAACATGTCACCTTCCACCAAGGTTTGGGCCACCTTCTGTCTCAGAGGCTATCCCTTTAAAACAGGATCAGGCAGCCAAGAAAGGGGTGTGCCCTTGATGTCATTCACTTGCCTAGGATGCCAGGTGGTTCCTTCAAGAGTCTTGTCTGGAGAACTGAGGTGCAAAGAGGGCCAGACCAGGGGCCACACTGCTCGGAAGGGAAGGCCTTGGAAGGCCCTCACGCGCTCCAGCTTGTGTGTGGATGGAACTTGGTGGTGCAAAGGGGCCAGAAGCCAGAAGTGCAGAGAGGTGAGGGACTTGCGGGTCTAAATCTGCAGCTCATTTGCCCTGCTTCTGTTGGGGTTGGGATGATGGCTGGGGAGCTGACTGTTAGTGTGTGGTTGCAAGCAAATGGAGTGTGAAATGCTTTTTTGTTTTTTCCTCCCAAGGTAGGGTCTCACGATAGCCCAGGCTGACCTGGAATTCACTATGAAGTCTCAAGGTGGCCTTGAACTCACGGTGATCCTCCTACCTCTGCCTCCCGAGTGCTCAGACACCTGGCTGTTTGTTTGTTTGTCTATTTATTTATTTGCAATAGGGTCTCACTCTAGCCCAGGCTGACCTGGTACTTACTCTGTAGTCCCAGGCTGGCCTTGAACTCATGGTGATCCTCCTACCTGTGCCTCCTGAGCGCTGAGATTAAAGGCATGAGACACCATCCCCGGCTGAGTGTGAATGTTTTATTCTTTTTATTGATGGTATTGCACAATAAGTTATACATATAATTCAGTGTAAAAATGATCTACAGGGGTCCAGTTATTTCCGGCCAGAAACATTCAGTCCATCACAATACAATCAAACAAAGTATCAGTCAGTTCCTTAGGATGTTGATTAATGAAGCTTGAACTCCACCTGAGTCTTTGAGTGTCAGAGTCCATTTCTAGTCCGGGCTCGTTTTTGTTCCCACGTTGTTTGAAGGCGGGTCATGCATCACTTCCTCGCTGTGGTGTTTTAGGAACTGCTTGCTGGAAGAGGCTGTGAGCATTTTTCTCCATTTTCCTGAGTAGCTTTGATTGCTCTTGTCTCTCTTCCCTTCCACCTTCCCTTCTTCCCTCTCCCCCTTCCTAGACTAGATGTTCTCATCCATGAAGTATTTTGCCTTAGTCTTCCTTTAGAAGCTTTTGGTCGAAATGCCAAGACCATACTAAGAAAACATCTTCCATATGCTTAATCAATGTTCAGTTTATTCTGAGTGTTATTATTTGATTATTTTTTGGCCTATGCATGTGTGTGTGTGGTATTTGGTGTGTATATGTGTGTATACATGCATGTGATGTGTAATATGTATGTATGTGTGTGTGATATGTATATGTGTGTGGTATGTACATATGTGTGTGTGGTATGTATATATCTATGTATGCATGTAGTGTATATATGTGTGCATGTGTGAGTTTGTGGTGTTTATATATGAGTGTGGTATGTGTTTGGTGTGTATGTATATATATTGTGTGTGGTGTGTATATATGTGTGTATGTGTGTATTTGTGGTGTGTACATGTATGTGTGTGTGGTGTGTGTGTGTATATATATACATATATATAGTGTGCATGTGTATGATGTATATATATGTGTGTGGTATGCATATATGTGTACATATATGTGTTTGTGGCATGTATAAATGTGTATGTGTGGTATGTGTGTAAGGTGTGTGTGTGTGATATATGTGTGTGTGTGTGCATGTATGTGTGTTGGTACCAGAGGTTGGTGTGGAATGTCTTCCTCAGTCACACTAACCCCTTGTCTACTGAATCAGGGTCTCCCTTGAACCCAGAGCACACCCATTCAGCTTTCTGCCACCTGAGCTCTGGACTGTAGGCTGCTCAACACATGCACTGGCATTTGCGTGGGTGCTGAGGGTCCAAACGCTTGTCCTCACACTTGCAAAACAAGTGCTTTACCCCCGAGCCACAGCTTCCAGCTCCGTTGGAGGTTTGGAAGACACGTCCTTCCAGACTGCCCAGGCTGGCCTGGATAAGCCATGTACCCAGACTCTCCTCAAACTGGTAATCCTTTTGTCTGTCCCTCCTGGGTGCTTGGATTCCAGGTGTGTGTCACGGTGCCCGGCTCAGAGCACCCTGGATCCGTTGCCATGCACAGCCTTTTTGGGTGGTGCACGTGTGAACACTAGACTCCTGATAATCAGCACCCCTCAGCCACCTCAACAAGCCCCATCAAAGAATCTCTATGACCCTAAAGGCCAGGAGTGAGAACTTGCTCTATTACAGGGAAATACTCCTGGCTCCTTCCCCCGATACTGGGAGCTCAATGGGCCTGCACCATGTCATGGCGCGTAAGAAGATGGCTGTGACAGGTGGCAGGTTCTGAACAGGCTTTGGGGTCACTTGTCGGAGCGCAGCATGAACAAGTCACGTCCCACCTTAGCCCAGGCTAGACCTTTGTCAGCCCTAAAGCTCAGCAGCCTTTTCTTGTCCGACTATCAGGCGAGTTTGCAGTGCACAGCGATGTAGAGCAACGGGGACATGTTCGGTGACAAGTGTCCGTGTCACGGTGTCCCTCAGAAAGAAGATGAAGGGACTGGTTTGCATGACTACCAGTAATGGACACTTGGTTAGGCAGGTTCTGAACTTATTTCCCCCATGGCAGCATAACACAGGGTATTCCCACACTGCTTCAGTCGACCCCTGGAATAAAACTGGCTGCTTTGGGCTGGAGAGATGGCTTAGTGGTTAAGCGCTTGCCTGTGAAGCCTAAGGACCCTGGTTCGAGGTCGGTTCCCCAGGACCCACGTTAGCCAGATGCACAAGGGGGCGCACGTGTCTGGAGTTCATTTGCAGAGGCTGGAGGCCCTGGCTCGCTCATTCTCTCTCTCTCTCTATCTGCCTCTTTCTCTGTCTGTCACTTTCCAATAAATAAAAATTTTTAAAAATCGGCTGCTTTTAGAAAGCAGAGATAGCTCCCCACTTTGAGTAGTTGCCAGGCATAGCAGCACTATGCCTTTAATCCCAGCTCTTGGGAGGCAGGGGTAGGAGGATCACTGTGAGTCTGAGGCCAGCCTGAGACTACAGAGTGAACTTGGTATACCCTAATGTTAGTGGGACACTAGTAGAAATGAAGGGCCTTGAGGAGAAACATTCTGTCTTTCTATATAGTCTGCTATCTGTTATTTATTTACTTATTGAAGAATCTTATTATACAGCTCATGCTGTCCTCAAACTCGCTAGTCTGGTCTTCTACCTTCGCCTTCTGAGCACTGGGATTACAAGCATGTGTTCCAAAATGAATGTGTGTGTATGTGTGTGTGTGTGTGTGTGTATATATATATATATATATATATATATATATATATATATATATATATATATGAAATAGTATTTTTAAAACTTCAAATAATGTAGAAAGACATAGAGGAAACAAGAACAAACAAGAGAAACCCCACCCGCACCCTGCATGCAGGTAAACCCCCCTTCAGATCTGAATTTAGATTTGTCTACTTACCCTGTTCCCCCAAGGTCTCAGGGCCACTGGAGAGAGTCTTCCCTTATGTTGCCAGACACCTTCACTTAACTCTATCATCACAATGATCCCAGCTGATATTAGGAAAGAATCTTCTTTCTTAATTGCCATTCTTCCAATATTTGTAGGCATCTTATTTTCTTTGTTCTGTTTGGAGCTCTAAATAGCATACCTAAAGTTCTAATTCTAATTGAGAAACTGAGATCAATGTATTGATCTGTTGGGCAGGTGTTTACCCATTCCTCTCTCTTTCCCACTGACTATCACCTCTCATCTTTGTTACGTATTATTTGTTCTCTACCTGTTCAGGACATTACCTTTTTTGTTTTATTTTATATATTGTTTATTTTTATTTATTTATTTGAGAGCAACAGACAGAGAGAGAAAGAGGCAGAGAGAGAGAAAAAGAGAGAGAGAGAGAATGGGCGCGCCAGGGCCTCCAGCCACTGCAAACGAACTCCAGACACATGTGCCCCCTTGTGCATCTGGCTAACGTGAGTCCTGGGGAATTGAACCTTGAACTGGGGTCCTTAGGCTTCACAGGCAAGTGCTTAACCACTAAGCTATCTCTCCAGCCTTATTTTATTTATTTATTGGCAAGGAGAGAGAAAGAGAGAGAGAGAAAAAATGGGTGCACTGGGGCCTCTAGCCACTGCTAACAAACCCCAGATGCAAGTACCACTTCATGCATCTGGCTTTATGTGGGTACTGGATCATTAAGCATTGTATGCAAGTGCCTTAATCACTGAGCCATCTCTCCAGCCCTGGACATGAACATTTGGATTTCAACCTACATGTATTATTTAGAGTTAACTCTAAGCCTGAAAAGGCACACACAGCCTTTATGCTTTTTATTTAGTTTTCTTTTCTTTTTCGTGTTTCAAGGTAGGGTCTCACTCTAGCACAGGCTGACCTGGAATTCACTATGTAGTCTCAGAGTGGCCTCAAACTAATGGCGATCCACCTATGGTTGCCTTCCAAGTGCTGGGATTAAAGACCTGCACCACCATGCCTGGCTTCTTTCATTTTTTTTGTTTAACTTGCTTTTGTTTGTTTTTCTTTTTTTTTTTTTTAATTTTTTTTGTTCTTTTTTTATTTATTTATTTGAGAGTGACAGACACAGAGAGAAAGACAGATAGAGGGAGAGAGAGGGAATGGGTGCGCCAGGGCTTCCAGCCTCTGCAAACGAACTCCAGACGCGTGCGCCCCCTTGTGCATCTGGCTAACGTGGGTCCTGGGAACCGAGCCTCGAACCGGGGTCCTTAGGCTTCACAGGCGAGTGCTTAACCGCTAAGCCATCTCTCCAGCCCTTGTTTGTTTTTCTTTATTTGAAGGTCAGGTCTTTCTCTTGGCCAGGTGACTATAGCCTCAGGCTGGCCTCAAACTCACACCAATCCTCCTGTCTCTTCCTCCTAAGTGCTAGGATTAAAGGCGTGCACCATCATGCCTGGCAGAGAGAATTGACATGCCAGAGCCTGCAGCCACTGCAAACAAACCCCAGACACACGCATCACTTTTGTGCATCTGTATTTAGGTGGGTATTGTGGAATCAAACTATGGTCATTGGGCATTGCAGGCAAGTGCCTTAACCACTGAGCAAGTTCTCCAATCCCTTTTTTTATATTTAATTTATTTTTATTGTTGACAACTTCCATATTTATAGACAATAAGCCATAATAATCCCCCCTCACTTTCCCATTCACAACTCCACTCTCTATCATATCCCCTCCCCCTCTCAATCTCATGGATTCTCATGGATATCTAGGCCATTTTGTGTCTGGGACAGTCCATTGTAAGGAGCCCTATCCTTCCTTTGGTTCTTACATTCTTCCTGCCACCTCTTCCTCAATGGACCCTGAGCCTTGGAAAGTGTGATAGAGATATTTCGGTGCTGAGCATTCCTCTGTCACTTCTCAACACCATGGTGCCTTTTGAGTCATCCAGAGGTCACTGTCATCTGAAGAGAAGGTTCTCTAACCAAAAGCGAGAGTAGCATTAATATATGGGTATGAACATTAAGAGAAGTGCTTTCCAGGCAGCTTGGTGAGCATGATATATACATTTAGCTAGACTCAAGCAGGCGTTACACCCCTAGGGCTCATGACTTCCCCTGTCATAGGTTTTCAATATCAGGCATGTATTCCCTCCCACGGAGCAGGCCTCCAGGCCAGTGAGATAATGGTTGGTTTCCCCCATTACAGACAGGCCATTATTGCACCTGTTGAATCATTTGGCCTGCCTAGCCCAACTTAAGGCTTGCAGTGTCCACTGTGGTTTATCTCCACTGATGATTTCTCTCTCTCCCTTGGAGCTGCATGCAGCATAGCTTTTTCTAGCTTTCTGTCAGCTGGTCTACATGGAGGAGGTTTTCAACTCAGTTCCAGCAGGATTTCTCAGTGGCCTTGCAGCCCAAGCATGTGGAGTGTTCAGCAATAGGGTCTTACCATCTATTCCTGGTGGGAAACCAAGAGCCTCAGCAATGGCCTATAAGGCTTTGGAGGCGTCAAAGACCTCCCTGGCCAACACCTCACTGGAAGGTATCCCATTCCTGGCACTGAAACTTTTCTAGTAACCATCTATGACTCCTGGGTGTGCCATTGTCCCCGCCAAAACATTGGTTTCCATATGCCTTTTTCATACCTTCTTAGATTTTGATTAACACTCCCCTCCACCCTTCCTTTATTCAATCTCTTCCCCTGACTTCACTTAGGCTTTTCTACCCCAAGTAATCTGTTCATCTACTTACACACATACAAGACCATCCCCTTAAGTCCTCCCCTCCTCTCCCTCCCTTATAGCCCCTGTCTAGCTTACTGGCTTTTGCTACCAAGTTTTATTCCACTTCACATACAAGTCTAAACATTTGTGGCTAGGATCCACATATGAGAGAGAATATGTGTGTTGCTGGGTGTGGTGGTGCACGCCTTTAATCCCAGCACTCAGGAGGCAGAGCTAGGAGGATCAGTGTGAGTTTGAGGCCACCCTGAGATTACATAGTGAATTCCAGGTCAGCCTGGGCTAGAGTGAGACCCTACCTCGAAACCCCCCCCCCCAAAAAATTATACACACACACACACACACACACACACACGGAGAGTGAGAGAGAGAGAATATGTAGCACTTGATTTCTGGGCCTGGGTTACCTCATTAAGTGTAATCTTTTCCAGGTCCATCCATTTCCCTGCAAATTTCATATTTCATTTTTTTTCTCTTTTTTTTCTCCCCTGCTTACAGGAGTCCTAGGGAATAGAACCTGGGTCCTTTGGCTTTGCAGGCAAATGCCTTAACCGCTAAGCCTTTCTCCAACCCTTAGAAAAAATTTTTTTTTTGATTTTTTGAGGTAATGTTTTACTCTATCCCAGGCTGACCTGGAATTCACTATGTAGTCTCAGGGTGGCCTCGAACTCATGGTGATCCTCCTACCTCTGCCCCCTGAGTGCTGTGATTAAAGGCGTGTGCCCCCACAACTACTTTTTTTTTGTTTTGTAAGAGTCTCACACTAGCCCAGGCTGGCTTTGAACTCACAATCTTCCCACCTCAGTCTCGTCTCTATGGGGATACTTGCACTACCGCTGCTAACGGCCTGCGCCACCACACCAGCTTTCTGTCACCTTTTATCCCCTCCTTTGCCTGTCACCACGTTTGAATTCGCTTCATATCATGGAAACATAGAATTAGGCACCCCCTTTTCTGCCAGGAAGAGTATGAAAAACCACAGATGAGAGAATCTGCCGTTGCAGACTTCGCCTTAGTCCAGGCTCAACTGTGAAACAAGCGGACACTGGTTGACAAGTCACCTTTCTTTGCTGATAAGAAAACTATGCTCTCCGCCCTACTTCCTCAGGGACTGCTTTCTCTCCTGACCCGGGACAATGGGAAGTGTGTGAGAGATGCTCAATGTACCTTGAAAGCTGCACGTGCTGAAAGTCAGGAATTGCCCACAGCAATGTTTAAAGCAACTGGGGGCTTAGTGTATAAATGGTGCGTGTTCTGGATCAGCAGAGTGCACTGATCACACCCCCGCACCCCTTCGTTTAACAAATGGTTTAGAGGATTATTTGGAGTCAAAAGTTCCCCTTGATCTGGGCGTGGTGGCGCACACCTTTAATCCCAGCACTTGGGAGGCAGAGGTAGGAGGATCACTGTGAGTTCGAGACCACCCTGAGAATACAGAGGGAATTCCAGGTCAGCCTGGGCTAGAGTGAGACCCTACTTCAAAAAACCATTTAAAAAAAAAAGTTCCCCTTGGATCCATGGAGAGTGTGGCCCATTTTTCCTCTCTCTCTCTCTCTCTCTCTGGAGCTGGCAACAATGGTTTTTGGGTCTTCAGATGGGTAAGAGCTCTCTGCCACTCTGGTCTGGCTGCTGGGTTGGGAAGAGACATTTTTTTCTTTTATCACTGTCTTCACTTTTGATCTTTCTTAGAAGTGCATGTTTTTAAAATCCCTTCTCATGTTTTCCCTCTCTCTCTCCGATCCATGTTCACTTACACGGGCTCCTGGGCTACACAGGCTCTCCGTGGGTTTTTGGGCTATTTGTGGCGTACTCCTCTTTCCCCTTTTTATTTTCCCTTACCTCCCAGTTTTCTCCCTTTCCCACTCCTTTGTGAGATCTGAATAAAATATGGTATTTTTTTAGAAAAGGGCTGGAGAGATGGCTTAGTGGTTAAGCGCTTGGCTGTGAAGCCTAAGGACCCCGGTTTGAGGCTCCATTCCCCAGGACCCATGTTAGCCAGATGTGCAAGGGGGCACACGCGTCTGGAGTTCGTTCCTTTCTCCCACTCAAGTGTGCCTGTCCTTTGCTCGCTCATGCACTACTGACTTTGCTGCACAAGGAAAACACCAACGTGTGCCTGTCCAGCACAAACAACAGCTGCAAGGACACCAGAAGCAGTGGCGGCAGCAGAAGTAGCAGGTTCACTCTTTAGTTTAAAAAAAAAAAAAGTTGTTTATTTGATAGAGAGACACAAAGAGGCAAACAGAAAGAGAGGGAATGGGCATGCCTCCTGCCATTGCACACAAACTCCTGACACACATACCACTTTGTGCAGTTGGCTTTACATGGGTACTATGGAATGAAACCCAGGTCACCAGGCACAATGGATGAGCCATCTCTCCAGCCCCCGGGGTTCACTCTGGATTGAAAAGAATCCAGAGTTAGTTTTCCTTCTTCCAGACTCTGCTTTAAAAGGCAGCTGGGCCGGGTGTGATGGTGCACATCTTTAATCCCAGCACTTGGGAGCAGAGGTAGGAGGATCACCATGAGTTCAAGGCCACCCTGAGACTACCAAGTGAATTCCCGGTCAGTCTGGGCTAGAGTGAGATTCTACCTTGAAAAACCAAAAACTAATAAATAAATAAATAAATAAAAGGCAGCTGACCTACCCAACCCGAAAGCTCCAAGCAGGAAGAAATAATTAAAATCAGAGCAGAAATGAATGAATTGGAAACTAAGAAAACAATAAAGAAAATGGATGCAACAAAGAGCTGGTTCTTTGAAAAAAAAAAAAAAATAGACAAGATTGATTAACCCCTGACCAATTTGACCCAGAAAAAAAAAAAAAGGAAACACTTCAAATTAACAAAGTTGGAGCCAGATGTGGTGGCGCATGCCGGTAGGATATTGCTGAAGAGGCGAGGCAGGAGGATCAGAAGTGAAAAAGGAGAGATTACAACAGACATAAGCGAAATTGGGAGAATCATCAGGACTTATTTCAAAAGCCTCTACTCCACAAAACTGGATAATATGGAGGAAATGGATAAATTCCTGGACACATAACACCTACCAAAGCTAAACTCAGAGCAGATTAATCTCCTAAACAAACCTATCACATCCATCGAGATTAAAAATTTAATCAAAAACCTTCCCCAAAAGAAGAGTCTGGGAACCAGATGGCTTCTCAGCTGAATTCTATCAAACCCTGATGGAAGAACTGAAACCAATCTTTCTCAAACTGTGCCACGCAATCAGAGAACAAGGAAAGCTCCCCAACTCCTTCTACAAAGCTGGTACCACCCTAATGCCAAAACCAGGCGGAGATGCCACAAGAAGAGAAAACTATAGGCCTATTTCCCTGATGAACTTAGAAGCAAAGATCCTGAAAAAAATCCTTGCAAACCAAATTCTATTCCTGGGTAAATGAATCCAAGAGTCAGTTTCTGTAATC